>NW_009231516.1:0-29355 GCF_000690835.1 Fulmarus glacialis
AAGAACAGGTCCAGCGGGGCACCTTCCCTTCTTGGCTCACTCACCAGCTGTGTCAGAAGTTATCTTCCACACACTCCAGGAACTTCCTAGACTGTTTCCTCTCTGCTGTATTGTATTTCCAGCAGACATCTGGTAAGTTGAAGTCCCCCACGAGAACAAGGGCTAGTGATCGTGAGACTGCCTCTGGCCCAATATTTCATCTGCCTCTTCATCCTGGTTGGGTGGTCTGTAACACATCTTGCTCTTCACCCCCTCCCTTTGCTTCAGTGCTGTAGAGAGACTCCCTGGCCCTCCCTCTTGCCCCAGCCTGTCTCCAGAGTCCCAGCTCACCTGAGTCTACCTCCTTGTCCCCCAGAGCTTGGCTCAGGACTCCTGGTAGGGTGTGTGGTGCACGCAGTTCTCCAGGGACTTCAATACTCTGGTTTGGAGCAGAGCCTGCAGGATGGCAGCGCAGCTACAGTTTGGGACGAATGAGTCCCAGCAGATTCATGGCTTTCAAGTGCCACAACGGCCATCCTGTGCTGAGGATCTGTGACTCAAAGTCACAGCCATCTTAGGGTCTTGTGGTCATCTTACCTGATCAACATCTCCCTTAGCCCTCTCCGTCTTCTCAGTCTGGACTGCTGGCACTGTGGGGAGCAGGCTCCAGTGCTCACGGCATATTTCTTTTACAATGACTTTAGCATCTGCTGCAAGTGGTTTGCAAGTGTAGACATATTTCCTGCTCTTTTCACACTGCTTCCTTGCCAGGACCTGGCAGAGAACTGAGGCATCCTGACCCCCAGTCCTTCCCCGCTTTTGCTATTATGCATCAGTATAGGGAACCGAGGTCTCACAGTCTTCACAAGCCAGCTTTTCCATGAGACAGAAGATGAACCCATGTATCCTGGCTCCCAGGTCATGCTGCCTATGATGAGCTCTGTTACGTTTGGATTGCTGCTGAGCTGGAGAAATGTTGCGTGGTAAAGAGTGGATTTAGGGATGGAGGGAGAGGGGTTTAATGCTACTGCTTTCTGTCAGACACAAAAATCTCAAAAGGCTAGGGGTTTTTTTCATTCCTTTAAGGCTGGTTGCACAATTTCTGTTTTAAATATTTTATTGAGATAGCACATGTACTTCTTTTCTAAGGGGATAAATCTGCATGACATTTTTGGCTAAGACCACTGACAAATGCGATGCCTCCCAGGAGCTGTGATTTGCTTCAACTGTCCCATTCTTTTCTCTTTTATGTTTTTATAAAGAGTATCTGTTCCCTTTTAAAATAACTGTAATGAAAAACTTTTGGTGAAAAAAAATCCAGATTATTTTGGCCTAGGACTGTGGGACTGTGACCAGTGGAAACTGTAATTTGACCTAACGCCCCTTCCTTTTTTCCTCTTGGGGAATTCCCTGCTATATTACAAATCTACATACATATAACAGCATCTCCTTTGGGAAGGAGAATAATACGCAACGTGGAGTTGAAGTACACAGTGCTTTCTGGGATATTTCCTGAGATCCTGACTCAGAAGGTCTGGATTCAAGAGCTGTTGCAGCTTCTGGTTTTGGCCAGACCTTTCAGGTTATTTCAGAGCTTTGGACAGGTTTTAGTGTCAGCATATACTCTGTTTATGGCTTCAGTTTGTTTATGGGTCCTTCCAAATAAGCACAGAGCTCTCCTAAGCTTCCCTGAGTACTCGTAACCCCAATAATAATAAGTCAGCCTCCCAACTACTGAGATTAACTTAACCAGTTATGAATTGCAAAATAAATATATAGAAAAGCTGAGGTCTTTTATCTTCTGGATTTGTGGCATCCAAGGAACCTCCTTTTCATGCCTGATTGCCTAGCCAAAGGGTGGAAACACATTATTTGGTTAACAAAAGTTGAATTAGTTCTGTCATATCTTGACTCTAGGGACTGGGCCTTATAAGAAAGACTAACAATCAGATGAGTTTATTACATGCCAGTGGTGCAGTGAAATTCAATTAATTTGTTTGCTGTGCTTCCCAGTATGAGAAATAGACATGCCATAAATGTGAATGATGCCATCACTCCAGATCTGTGTCAGTAAACAAATGTAATCTGATGATGTTTTGGAGTCTCACCGTCCTTCCTTGCATGCCCCTGTGTCCCCTGAGGCTCCAGGGAAGATGGGAGGACACTACACGAACACACTTTCCCTGGCACAGTGTTGCAGACCCCTGCTTTAGCATTGTGACCATCTATAACCCTGCTGGGAATGATGGGATAGGAGGCCCTACCTGGGGAAGAAGTCCTTGGCTGGCCTGTTGCCTTCCCAATTGCTGCAGTTCCGTGGACACAGGAGCCAAATGGGACATCTGCAAGGAGTCAGAGAAACTTCCCCATGCAAAAAAATGTTCTCCAGAGATGGTACAAGAATTACTTCAAAGCACTAAGCTTGGTGGAGCACTCAGCCTGAATGACTCCATCTCCTCCTCTAAAGCAGCTTTTCAGGACCCATGGTATGGATCAAAACACCTACGGCTCCTCAAGAACTTTGCCCCGGCCTTGATCTAGGCTTTGAGTCTGCACTGCTTGGGTGGAGACGTGGTCCCCATCTGAGTTGCCAGATAACCTGCAGAATGAGTGGGGGAGCACGGCCTGGAAACTCGTGAAGTTGCCGTGTCCTTGGTTGAGGATTTTGTTGGGCTCAGCAGGATCAGGCCCTGCCTGGTAATATGGGACTGGTGTGTTACTGATGTGAGGAGGCAGGGAGATGGGAAGCTCAAAAGGAAAATTTCCAGGAGTAATCAGGTGGGCACTGAAATGGTTATATTCCCTCTGCCAAATTCTCCTCAGAAAAAATGTCTAACTTTTTCCCAGAGGAGTGGGAAGCTCTGTCCTTATATTCATCCTAAAGGGGACGACAGATAAATCCGTAACAGCTTTGAGAATTGGCAGGTCATGACTTGAAGGTATCTGGTAAAATTGAAACAATAAGTCCATCTGCAGTCCGTGAAGTGCCACATGTGCTGGAAGTCAGTCCAAGGTAAATCATTTCTTTCCCTTTTGTTCAAGTCTTTTTGTTAAGAAAGAAAGAGGGTCAGCTACAGGAGGGAAAGTAGGAAAGAGGTGGATGAAGTAGCTGAAGAACAAAATGACAGGAGTGAGGGGACTTTAGCAGGCATTCCCTTCCCTACTGTTCATTGCAGGTGAGGCCTCAGAGCATCCCAAGGCTGGTCAAATTCATGCAGGGACTTCAGCACAGTCATTCCAGTCCTGAGCACAGTGCTGGGTAGTGGCTCCAGACACAACCCAGAAAAGGCATCCACTGAGCCTGACACCTTAGCATGTACCATTGAGGTTTATCCTGAATCAAAATGTCCCCAGAAAAAAAAACAGCACACCTGATTCACCTGTGGGTAAATGACCTAGGAACCAGAGGTACTTCTTGCTTTTTTAAGCAACAGGAATAGTTGGCTAAACTTTTGTCCCTGTGTGGATAGTGTTAGGTTATGTGATAAGAAGCTTTGTCTTCACACCCACAAGGGAGCACAGGGGAGCAATGGCAGGAAGGAGAGCCCAAGTAATACCCCATCCCACCTTCTTGCAGCCCTATCACAGGGGCCATCAGCCTATTAAAGGTCCATCTACACAAGCCCAAGAGAGCAGAGAGGCCCAAAGACAGGGGAAAGTCTAAATTACAGACTCAGAGAAGGCAACACCCTGTCCGGGCTCCTCCCAGGGCTGTCCTGGCAGACCCTCAGCCCCACCCTGGGGAGTCCATAGTGGCAGCTATCTGAACCACACTTCGGACTTAGCGGGGTTACGAGACATATTATGGACATTAAACTCCATTAATAGCTACTTTTGGCGAGGAAGGGGTGCTCCCTATTCTATGTACACGTGTGTATATGGGGGTCTGAGTACAGCGACTGGAGTCAGACCATGGATCGGAGGATCTGCGTGTCCATGGTGCAGCAACTGGATCAAGTGTGGGTGTGCAAGTGAGTGATGCCTACCGAAGTTCAAGCCAGACCAGCCAGTGAGTAGGTGAGATGGTCTGGGAGCCCGGCGTGGGTGTATGCCGCTGGGGGTGAGACCATGGGAGGAGCTGGCCACAGAGGGACAAGAGGGTCCTGACCAACTGCTGGAGAGACTGTGGGGCCCAGGGGTTGATCAGGAGACCTGCTTGCGTGTGCACGTGTGTGAGGCAACAGGGCAGAGTGAGGATCCAGTACTGGCTACTGGATGGACTGCGTGTCTAAGCCCAGCTGCTAGGGGCTCCACATTGTATATATCTGTCTGTCTGTCTCTCTCTCTCTCTTTATACATATTTCCCACTAACAGAGCTGGAGAGGGTTGAGTTCCAGCCGGTGGTGCTGTTTGTGTTTGCATGGGTGTTGAGTATCTCTGTCTGTGTGGTCAGCCATGTATATACGTATATATGTGTTGTACATGTGTGTGCCTGCTGGAAATAAATAGATGCTCAGCCTCACCAACAGCTGGACCTGGGGGTTCAGAGCTGCTGCAGCCTCGCCTCTATCAGGCTGCCAGATAAGGCGACTCCCCAGCAGATATACCAAGAAATGAGGTTTCAGGCATCCCTCCTGAAGCGGGTGGAAAGGCTTTGGGGTGTCAACACCGTCCTCACACTGCTGTCTCATTCCTGGACATCTGGACTGGTAGAGAGAACAAGCCAGTCCACTAAAAGAGGAGATGTGCTGTGGGAATCCAGGCAGCAGGGAAGTCTGTTGCTTTATCTTCATCTGCAGAGTGAAAAATTGCAGAGGCTTACACAGAATTTCCATAATGTAAGCTCCGTGTGAGGAGCTGGATGCTCGCCAGCGTGCTCTGTGTAGGGGAGGTTGTCTTACTCCTCCTCCCTAAATCCAGGGCTCTACATACAGTGCCCTCTCATCCTGGGAAAAATACAGAGAGAGGTTTTTGGAAGGAATGAAGAAATGTGTTATCCTGTTCAGGGGCAGCAGTAGAATGTGTGGGTATACTAGGTAAGGAAGGTGAGAGGACCAGGTTTTGATCTGTGCCATGATCCATGAGAAGCAACCAGGGGAAGGGGATGCTTTGCAGCACTGTTAATGCAAAGATGCTAGGTGATCTATCACAAGCTTCTCAAAGAGCATTTTTAGTCCAGGCTGATAGCCACTTCAGTGTCTTACAGTCGCCTCCTCTGAGATTTCAGGTCACTTGTCCCTAAGAATTAGGCTGTTCCCATTGTCCCCTCCCTCCTGTTCTCCTCTCGCAGGTACTGGCCCAGGAAATTCCTCCAGTTCCCTAACTTTCCATCACATTTGCTATTTCGTCTGACCTTCCTTCTCTTTCTCTATCCCACACATCACAAACCTTTCTCTGCTGATCAGTGATCCCTCATCTTTGTCCCTCGCCCCTAGGCATAACCCCTTCTCCACAAAAGTGGGCACACCCACTGCAGTTCACAACTGTCCTCACTTTTTGGACTCTCCACAAAACTTGGTATCTCCCATCTGCGCTCAGCAGGACATACACTACTGATTTTCCACATCCTCATCCATAAAAGGGAACCTAGGGCTGTATCTCTGTGCATCAGGGACTTGCTACTCCGCTTTTTTTTCCTGAAATAACAGTAAGACTACAGTAAGGCTCTGGAAGTTTTTTTCTTTGTTTTTGAAGCAGAGTGTGAGATACGGTGGTTTGAGAAGAGGTGACAAGAAGTTAGGACCTCAGCACTCTCTTTCTCCTATTCCGTTTTTCACAGGGGAAACAAAGCTGTGACTTATAGCCCAAACCTGCCATAAATACTCTTACAGGGAGCTCGACAGGATGGAGAAGTGGCCTGACAGGAGCCTCATGAAGTTCAGCAGAGGCAAATGCAAAGACCCGCACTCACAATGGAATAACCGCATGCAACAGGACAGGCTGGGACTGACTGGTCAGAAAGCAGCTTTGCAGACAAATCCCTGCAGGTCCTGGTGGATAACGTGATGAACCTGTGACAGCTGTATGGCCTGGCAGCAAAGCAAGCCAGACACATCCAGGGCTGTATTAGCATGGGTGCAGCCAGCAGGTGAGGGAAGGGATTCCTCCCCTCAACTTGACACTGGTGAGACCACATCTGGAGACTGTGTCCAGTTTGGGCTCCCCAGTACAAGACAGGCATGGACACACTGGAGTGAGTGGGGGAGAGGTGTCCAGCTGGTCAGGGGCTGGAGCACAGAGGCTGAGGGAGGTGGGCTTGTTCAGCCTGGAGAAAGGGAGGCAAAGGGGGACTTTGTTGCTGTCTACCACTGCCTAATGGGAGGATGGAGCCAGACTCTTCTTGGAGATGCATAGACACAAGTTGGAATAAGGGAAAATCCAGCTAGATATGAGGGGAAAAAAATTCACCATGATGGTAGTCAAATACTAGGGCAGGGGAGTAACGGGATGAGTAGGATCCTCATCCTTGTGGATATTCAAAATGCATCTGGGCAAGGCCCAGAACAACCTGCTCCAAACTGGCCCTACTTTGAGCTGTGGTTGGGCTAGAGACCTCCAGAGGTCCCTTCCAACCTAAATTACTCTGTGTATTTATGGTTGTTTATGAGACCCTGGGCAGATTCCTTTCCTGACAGTATCCCCCTTGAGGAGTTCAACCCAGAATTACAGACTGAGAAAACAGGACCTGTCCTGATGACCATCAGAATTTCTGTTTTCTTCTTCTACCACTCTGTGGAACAGGGTTCACTGTTTACAACACATGCCTTCTAAGTAATTGTGGTGTAATTGCAGATCTTAAAGTGTGTGCCTTCTTTCCCGGACTCCAGATGAGAAGCCAGGAGCCCTGATCCCCAGATTTTTCCTTCTTGAACCACTATGCCAGCTCTGCCCTAAAGCCTGTTACAGGTCTCAGAAAGTCTAAGCCCCGTGCTCCACCTTGGTTTAGGTAAACATTTACCACTGTTTATTTCCAGGTGAGAGTACCCCACGAACGACTGACAACTGAGCAAAGTTTCTCAAGGTGTTCTCTGGTACACTTCTGCTCTGGTAGATCTTCAGAGAAGACCCAGTTGTGTGAACCACTGCTCGTGGGTGTGGACTGATCAGAAGACCTCTTCTGCACTCCAGTCTGGGACTGCACCTTCCTATGGTCACTCAAGTACCCAATCTTGGTCTGACCCATCTTCCTGCTGCAGCACCAGGGAGATCTGCTGGGCATAACACCCCCTTTCTTGCCTACATCCTCCAGATTATCCTGCATAGTGCTGGATACAGACATCTCTTAAAATATTCCCAGACATTTCAAAGTCATATATCAGATCCCAAGCTTATAGGACTGGCCTAAAACCCACTGGTTTGCGGGGAGAGAGTGGCGAGGGGGAGTGTTTTTGTTTGTTTTTCATAGACAACTTGTGGAGTCTGTCCTCTTGTCTTGTAGGATTTGAGCCTTCAGAAATCCTGTTTTCAAGCTTTCCTCTTCAGCCACAGAAGGATGGAAGTTTATTTCTTCGGTTTAAGAAAGTTGAACTGCCCTGTCAGTTCTTGAAAGAAGATTGATAACAAAGCAGCATTGCTTTGAAATTCAGGTAACGTACCTACTGCGCTTTCCAGATTCGGCTATGCACACTCCATAGCAGCTTCAAGTGTTTGAGAGTGTATGAAGATTTGTCTGAGATTTTTTCTCCCAAAGGATGCAAAGGGTGAGAGTTACGGAGCTGGGGACAGTGGAGGGCTCAGAGGTCCTGGAGCTTTGTACATTGGCTATAAAGTTCTTTGCAGAATAACTCAATCTCAAAACTGAAACTGGAAAAGGAAAAACAAAAGTGTTTGCTCCAAGACAAACAACAAAAGATGGAAAGACAGACAGGATAGAAAAGATTTCATCCACAGCCACCTTCCATTTGGCCTCAAGCTCCCTGGCAGTGGGACAAAGCCCACCCCAACTTGTACCTCAGCAGTGTCACCTCAATGTCAGACCTCTTCAGCCAGTGCAGAGCCTTTCTCCCTAAAATATTTGCATTCATTATCAGTAGGTAGTGTAGGATTTTTCAGGTTGGAAGAAATGTCATGGGGATGGGAGCAGAGTGTGACAGATGCCTGGCAGGTCATGAAAGTGTGAGTAGGGATTGCCTGATTTTCCCTTAATTTTAAAATTGGAAAAGAAGCAACTAATGAAGCTAAAAGGAATCAGATTCAGCTAGCAGGACGTGAGCCTCATCCAACATGTGCTTGGTTGGTGAAGCTTGAGCTGCAGGATATCGCGAAAGCCATGTGCTTGCATGGTTTCAAGGGGAGACTAAGCAAGCGGATGGAAGAGAAATCCTTTCAGGGTAAGCAAATATGCAGAAACCAAATATGGTCCAGGAGCTCATCTTAAGGGAGCCTGAGATGGAGCCTCAATAAAACTATAACAGTTTGGAATATAATGGAAGGAAATCTTTGGGTGTTGACTACTGATATGGGGCTCACCTGCCAGGAGATGGGAAAAGCACGCAGTAAAATGTGTGGTTCCTGGAAGACATGCCAACACTGGCTTCAGACAAGCCTTTTGTGGCTGTTAGACCATAGCAAAAATTTAATACTAAAATGTACTGGGAATGTAATAGCCTAGTGGGAGAGAGGACTGAACTACTGTGATTTAACCTATCCAAGAAATTAACTTACTGTAGACACTATAGGTGACTGTTCCAGGAAAGCTGCCAGAAAGTAATGAAAGCAAATAGGGATTTTGTAAAAAAAATCAAATTCTGTTATCTAAGAGAGGAAATGCAATCAGTTTAGAAGAGAAAGACAGAAGATCTTTTTATATCTAACCTCTAAAAGCCCTGAAGTATATTAGCTAAGGAAGATTTAATTGTGTGCAAGCAGCACTGCTGGTAGAGTGTTAAGAACTTTCACCTGGAGTTGGGGGAACTTTTGTAACAGATTAAAGATAAAGGGTTCAAAAAACAAAAACAAAAAAACAAAAACAAAACAAAAAACCAAACCACTAGAAAAAAGTATCTTTCTGACACTGTGTTTCTGGAACAGATTTTAACACCACCATAACAGAAAACAAAGCACCCCCACAAATCTCCTGTGCTTTAATCAAATTACAGGAAATTGTATTAATTGTGTAGAATAAATAGATAAGAATAGGGATTGCCTAGACTGCTGGAGTTAGAAGTTCAGGCTATATTTCATTGCTTGCCAACAGAGAATAAACTATCAGTAGTGACAATCCAAAGAGCAGCACGGATGATTACATTTGCTTTAATTAGTTTCAAGGAATCTTGATTGAAATTAAAAACCAAAGTGCTGTGAACAAGCTGCTGTGCTAGCTTGGAAAGCAGAATGGTTTTGATAGTGCTTTAAAACTGACAGGGCAGGGAGACCCTGCCAGCTGAGCAGGTTTGACAGCTTGGTTCAAACCGAAGACAGGCTTTATGCAAGCTGTAATCCAAGCAGTGCCTCTCAGACTGAACCTTGGGCGTTACTTAAAGGGGGAAAACTGGTATGAATTTGTTGATGCCGAGATACATCTTAAGGTCTTTGTTTCACTAGACACACAGCCAAATGCTGGCATCAGTTCTCCGGAAGAGCACAAGCACCAGCTTCCTGACCAAAGTTCTTGATTTCGGCCAGAAAGTAGTACTTGCTTCAAAAGAAGCTGAATCTGCCCACAATATAACCTGATTTTGCTATTAAAAAAAACTGAAAGAAATAAATTAAAATCTGTTGTTAATGAGGTGGAAAAATGATCTCTGTATGGGGAGGAAACACTTGCTTGGGAAATAAAATGAACACAGAACGGAGGCCAGAATGATGCTGGACTTCCTCACAAAGCAAAGATCATCCTTAAAGGAGATCCACTGAAGGAGATGACATGGGAACTAAAGGCAAACCAGCACTGATTCGATTAGAGGTGCAAAATCACTTGGCATGTTAAAAGCACTGACCACACAGGCATCGAAAGCAGTGATAATGATATGAGGCGCCTCGAATGGGGCAATCACAGAGAACAGAGTGTAAGAAGGGCATGAGATCTGGTGATGGTGGCATTTGTGAATACGCTCTTGGATGTGAGCGCAAAGAGCAGCTGGGGACGGTGCACAAGGAAGATCACAGAAGAGAACAGAATTCCCTCCAGCATGGAGAAAGCAAAGGCAAAGCTGGGAGCTCTGCAAACGCTGAGCTGTTTTTTGTCATTTAAACAGGAAACGAGAGTAGGTAACTTAGTTGGAAAAAGAAACTTGGCATACTGTTTTCTCAGTAAAAGAAAAGCTTAAGACTTTCATAAAGCTCTGGAACAAGGTATTCCTGGTCTTTAATCACAGTATTCACTAGCCAACAGGAGCCGTTATAGGAAATAAAAGATCTTAAAACTGCCACTGGAATGCAAATCCCTTGGCAAAGGATGGAGGTTAAGTCCAGTTTCAAGTAAATAAAAATGGTGATGTCTTGAATGTTCCCATATCAATCCAGACACATAAAGAACCGGATCATTAGCTGTGATATTACTGAGGAGAGCTGAACACCACTGTAGCATTCACTTATCAGGATGGTGATATCTCAGTTCATTTAACAGTGGGATGTGTACTTTTCATTACGCTGCTGTGGCAAAAGTGGAAGTGCTCATTAACTTCCCTGGGAATCAGATGCTCCTTCTGGATAAATATGCCTGTCACAGCTTTACCAGATCATTATGTTATAAGAGGATGAGCTGTCCTGGCAAATTTGCAGCAGATTAAATTTGAAATTAGAATGGATATTCAAGAGATAAAACCTTTACAAGCGAAATCATTGTGGAAAGCAAGGCACAATGGTTGAAGGGTCACAGGCTAAACTGTCAGGCAGGCAGGAGGGTGATCTGTGAGCAGAAGGGGTGATCTGCACATCTTGGAGCCATGATGAACCGTTCGTCAGACAAACAAAGGAGGTAGCCTGGCAGGCACACAGCAAGGCCCAGAGATGATGGACATGCAGAACAGATCTCTCATCTGCAGCTGTTTTAGCTAAACAGGCAGCAGTCAATCCAGACCAAAATGCTGGCATCTTAATATTACAACCCTCATGTACAGAGGAGGACGAATTACCTGCAGTTTATAAACACAGGAGGTTTACAAAATTAAGATCTCCAAATACTGGATTGTCTAAGAAAGAAGCAGTGGTGTGCATCTAGGCACAGCACTGGGGGAAAATGGGGAGAAACTGCTGAGAGGCAGCCATGCCTGGATTCTGAGTAATACAGATGGTAACGGTTGAGGTTTCTACCATTCGAGGAGAGGGAGCTGCTGCCATCATGGAACTATGGCTGAAGGCGGTCGCAGTACTGCTTCAGTATGTCATGAGATTTTTATAGCTGGATTTATTAGGTCTGGGAGGGTGCCATGCAGAAACCTGGAGGTAGCTGGAAGCAGCTGGAGGTACCAGTGGAGGGAGAGTGGGAAACGCAGCTCTGTGAGAGAACTCTTCATCCTTTTGCAAAGAAACCATCAAGCTCCAGTGGATAATTTGGCTGTCTCCTAGAATTCCTTATGTCTGGGGCTTCCCTGAGATAACAGGGTCATTCCCTGAGAGGATGACTGCCAATTGGGAATGGATATATTGGATTTCAGAAAATAAAATCAAAAGGCGGGGTCAGGACTCTGGAGAAACTGCATCTCAAGAGTTGGTTATTTTTTTGCCAATGCTATTAGATGGCTTTTGGAAAGCTCATGACCTCCAAGTATAGTTACAAATCAGAATTGGTTTTTTCCTCCCCTTTCCATTTATCGTGTATGTAAATCTTCTGCTAAGAGACCAGGCTTACTTCTGCACCAAGCAAAAAATATGAAAATCATAGTAACTGATAACTGGTGAAGAATCCAGCTCCTGTAAGTATTCTTGACATTGCTCAGAAAGCTGGAGTTTCTAGCTTTGAATGGGCTATAATTGGCAGAATGACATGATTAATCTTGTTTGGTGGAATCCTTTGTGCTTTGTAGATATTGCAATTTGTGAACTGGTGCCTTCAAGTCTGCAGAGGTTAATGTCACAGTGCACTGCAATTAACTGGTTATTTTAAAAGGTAATTATCTAAGAAAATGGAAATGGAGGTGGAAGAAATGGAAGTGTGAGTTACTTAGAATATCCCTTATCATAAAACAGCAGAATTAATTGTACTTGATCAAGACTGCTTTTAAAATCACTGTATAGTCCTTGCTGGCTTTGAAAAGAGGCAGCAAAGAATTTGGGAGAGTAGCTATTGACCTCAGTTATTTGGACATGTGGACATTAAACATAAAGCTCGTTTCTTGACAAGGATCATCCATATATGAAAAAGATCCTATTATTAAATTATTTTTTTTAATTGTTCCACAAAGACTTAAAACATTACATGTTTGTTTCTTGGTTAAGATGCCTGCTCAAATGCAGTTATCGTAATTTAATAAAGAGAAAAATTGATGCATTGTCTCAAACTACTCAGAAATGTGTCAGTTAAGAGCTATATGAAGAGATGGGAGGTGAAATCTTGCAAGCACTGCAACACCAGAGGAGTCCCTGCATGGATTTCTAGGGAAATGGGACTCTTACGTCAAGCTTTGCTGAGTTTTTGCAGCACGGCCCTGCCAGCGCAAGTTGTCCAAGCTGACTCCTGGCTGCTCCGGGGGGTGACTGTGTTCAGCCCCAGGCCAAGGCAAGCACGGCTGTTTCACACTGGTCTGTGCATCCCAACACAGCATTACCTGGGACAGATGGGTGCAGGTTAGTAAGCATGTAGACATTAACTAGTTTTACAAAAAAGAGTAAGCACCTCTTGAGCTGTGGTAAAAAACACAAACAATTTCATGAACAGGGTGGCAGCTTGCTTGTATTTTTCCCAGGTGAAATGCACTGATTTTGACAAAGGTGGCTTTTTTTTTTTTACAACAATGTATCTAAAGAGAATATCTTCTGCTGGCTGAATCTCACTCGAGGATACAGTGGAACCCATCCTGCACATCTTGTTTCTATGGAAACTAATGCACTTCGCACGGGGGGGCAAGGGAGGAACAGGAAGAAGCAAAATAAAAACTAGAACAAGTAGCTAACAAAGTAGGATAATTCTATACCTTCTGTTGTCATTTGTCTTTGAAGATTTTCGTATCTCACTGAGGGCTGTCTCACCCATGACGGTAAGGCAGTCTCCCTAAATCCTGAGGCAAAGACGACTTTAATAATATGATGTTGGACTCACGAGGTACTTCGTAGAGACAGCTTAGTGCTAATTGTCCTCACTCCAGTGAATTCAGGAGCATCAGATTGGAGCCTATAATTTCTGACATGCCCATAAGAATAAATATTATTAAAATTCTGAGATGCAGTCTGCTACTAAGTGCAACATCACTTCACTTTCCTTGGCTCTGTTGGGAACATTCATGAAGCTGAGCACTTCTGCTCCTGAGAAAGGATTCGAGGACCTGGCACTGTAAACACATTTTTGAATCTCTGCATTTTGTGTAGAAATCCTGGTTTGCAGAGCAACTTTACCATCAGGTCCAAAGAGTCTGATTGGCCAAACCTCTCTTTTCAGTAATTAGCTCAGGTTCTAGTCAGCTGATTTTTGGATCATTGAGAGTGCTGTAAGATGCAGGAAAGCTTCTTGAGATATCCAAAAGGCACCCATAGATTAGATACCAATTGCTACATCTAGTCTTTCTGGGCATCCCAAATGCCTAAAGATGCAGATCTACCTGCACCTTTACGCATTTACAAATCCTTTGCAAGTTTGTTCATAGATCAGTTCTGAAAATGGGACTTGGACATCTAATATCACATTTCAAAAATCTTGCAGTGTCTCCTAGATAAACCAAGCAGCAGACGAACAAAAAAACCTCACATTCTTCCCATTTCCTAGTTAAATGCACACTGCAGCACATCGTGCTTTGCCTCTGGGTCTGTGTGATGAAATAAAGCAATCAAATGCAATGTATAATAATGATAGCTGTTTACAGAACTGTCAGGGCTCTGCAGTGTCCAGGCCAAACACCCCCAAAAGCCTTTATTCAGCGATTTTTTTCCCATATACTGCACAGATTTATTACCTTTATTGACTTTCCAAATGTTTACACTTGGAACATTCATCTGTCAAAGCTGCTTGCTGCATCTGCAATCAATCTCTGTGGTTTCAGTGCCATGGACAGCAATAAGAAAGCCTTGTTTTAAAGATCACCTAAACCTTGCGTTAGTCATTGTTGCTAAGTAAGGGAAGCTGGAATAATCTACCAGAGTGCATGTTCAAAATTGTGTCAGAGAACCTGATTAGTGTAAGTTGTCACAGCACTTCAGGTTTCCTAGATAGACAAGCTTCTCTGCATCTTTGCTCAGACACAGTAAATTGCTGACACAAAGGACAGATGCAACTTTACTTTCCATACTGCCTCAACGAGGCTTGAAACTCTTCAGAATAGGGAAACTTAGGCTCAGTTTGCTGAGTACTCCCTCAGTTCATCTAACAATCCCATCAGCAGTTTATCCCATGGGAAAGCTTCCAGTGTCTTGGCAAATTTCCCCCAGCCTTAAGACCAAAAAAACAGGCAATTGGCTTTTAGATGAGAGAAGGCAGGCCACCTTCTCACTGTGAACACATTTGGAAATAAACTAGTATAGGTGTGCATTCAGCTATATTGCAGATCCTGACAGGGATGTAAGGGCCAGCAGCCACCATCTTTCCAGTGAGTTCACAAGCTGTAAACCCAGCCATAGAAAAATATGTTCTGGTTTCCTTGTGACATGGTGCACTTGAGCGAAGGCTGCTTGTTTTGTAAAGACTCTGGGCTATTTTTGTTTTTCACTTGACTTCAGCCAACAGTCTCATGCGTTTATACATCTCATTCCCCGAGTGCCTGAGCAGCTCACAACCTCCTACAAATCTCCTCTCAGACATCCTTTCAAGGGGTGGCAGCGTAAGCGACCTCGCCTTATGGGTGGCCCAGATTCAGGCCATCAAATTTCCATCAGTGTGACAAGCACTGTGTTTCCCCCTGGCTGTTTTTAGGCCATGACAAGTGCCCAGTCCCAGGTAATGAGAGGCACAGGGGCTTGGGTGGATTTTACGTCTTGCGGTCTCTTCAGCCCTAAATCACGGCCCAGCTCCATGCAGTGTTTACACCCTTCACGTCCAGCTTCTGCAGGCTGCCAGGTGACCTTTCAGCATGCTGGACTGTGCACAAGGGCTTTGTGGCAGAGCAAGGAGTTGGACTGATAGCCGGTGATGGATGGAAGATGGCCAGCTGCTTCCCATTTCAACAGCAAGATGAAACCCAGGCACTGACAGACCAACCCTCTGCATCATGACCCTGGTATCACCCTCCCTGCTAGCATGGGAACCACTGGCCTCCTGCTCTGCCCAGCCAGAGGTATATCATTCCCTGGTTTTGCTGCTGTTTAGGTCTGTAGATTAAAGTTACTTCTTGGGGACTAAGCCCACTCAGTTGTGGATGAAAGAATATCTTCAGTCTGTCCATGCCCTATCTTATGTTCCACATCCATCCATTTTCCATCAGCACTCCCACTCACTGCTTTTGTGGCACGTTGATGATATCAGTTTCCATTGATAAAACATCTGCACTAACTTTGAGGTTAGCATGTCTTTGCCCGTCCACCTATCTATCCACCTGCTCACTTATCCCCCTATGCTGTTGAGCAGGATCTGTTATAATGTATTTGTCACATATATAAGGGTCCTCAACCACAGCCATCCCACCAGATGACTGGAAAGTAGACAGCATCATTTAAAACAACATTACTAAGCGACACTTCCCTCCCCATTGCCTCACTTGCCAAGGGATTTGTCACTCTGGCTCTTGTTCAGCTGGTCACTGCTTGGGTATTTTTGGAGTGAGGTGCTGTTCCAAGCCCTTTGCGAATATCCAGCATCCTCGTGCTGCTTCCTTCTCTATGGAAGAAGAGCAGAGAACCACACTCGCAGCAATGGCATTCCAAGAAAAGGTGGGTGCCAAAGAAGTAAAAATAGCTTTGGAAGATCTCTCCCTGCCCACTCTGCTCCACCCAAGCTCTAGTTCATTTTTCACCTTCAGCTTCACTGCCTTCTGTACGTGGGCCAAGGAAAACTGACTTTATGTAATGCCAGGCTTCTTTCGGGAGAAGAAAGTTCTTTCTTTTTTTGGAAGAAGAAAGTTCCTGCATTGGTTCCATTGCCTGTGGAGCCATGGAAAGAACTGACTTCTCCAACCAAATACTTAATCCCAAGCACCGTAGAAAGTGTTCAGTATTGTCTGCTCGAGCCCCAGGCTGAGCCCTGTCTCTGATGTGGTTGGACTTTGCGACGGAGGCTGACACTGCTGCTGCTTTTCTCCAGAGAAGACTACTGCAGCCTGGATTTCTTCTTCCCTGCGTGCTGAGCCAGCCACGTGCATGCAGCGAGGGCAGATTCACACTTAGACTGGAAGCTGCTGAGGTTGGTGGTCCTTCCAGGATCCCATGAGTGACATGGCCAGGAAGGAGGGCTCAGCTGTTGTCACGGATGCCAGAGCACTCTATCGAGTGACAGAGGAACTGCTCCCTGAGTCCCACGGCTGCATCCTGACCCAGGTGTTTCTGGTGTTTGGCACAGAGATGCTTCTCCTGCTGGTAGGACTGATCCTTGCTGCAGACAGCTACTTGATGCCATGAGAGTTCAGAGCTGGTTGTTTTCTGGAGCTCTAGGAGAACTTCTTATAGAAGACCAGTCCAGACTTTCAGCTATTCGGTCACTGGACAATCAGAGCAAAAGCAGAACAGCCCCAAATTTACAAAAACTAGAAATTTAATTCTTTCCCCGCTCCCATCAAAAAAGCCTGTGAAACTAGCCATCAGGAGATATTATTAATGCCAAGAATGTAATAGGAGGCAAGCCCACATTATCTGCTTTTATGGCTAAGGAGAGGGTCTGAGTTGCAGCAGTGAAAATTTAGAAAGCAGCTTTTTGGAAAGGTTAGAAATCCACATCTCCCAGCCTTAGAGCAGCTGCTAGTTGGTGGAAGTCAGGAAATAATTTTGTTTTGGACAGATTGCTATTTCCTAGGGGGTCTTATGCCTTCCCAGTAGCAAAAATGTTGTGAGCAGTTATTCAATCCTGTCCAGCAATTCTGCTTTTATTAGCATTTCATATTCTACACTGATTTCCAACTGCAGTCACCAATGTCCTGGGGACTCATACTGCTTAATCATCTGGCATTATGCTAAAATTCCTATTTGGTCAAACAGGTACATTATGCAAAACCAAAGATCATTTATGTTTCCAGTACCTTTCCTAATACTCTCGCTGTTGCTAATGCTTTGAGCAGTTCCAGTGTTTTTGTCCCTCCTCGGCGGGTAACTCTGAGAGGAGTAATGGCCCCTCATGGCCAGGATAAATACATTTTTCTTCAGCTGCCATTCACAGAATGCTCTTCCTGGCAGGCAGTTTTGAGAACAGTTATTTGGCCTGAACAAATGAATCTTTGCTTTAGATCCCATGGGATATGTTTTCATGGATACTTTATTTTGCAGTGTAATTAATGCTATTAGTGTTAATGGGACTTATATCTTCAAATCCCTGCATATCCTGCTGCCACTGTCCCCCTCTGTGTCTTACCTGGAATATTCAAGCGAAGCAAGGATCAGAAAGAGAAAAAGCAGAGGCCAGAAGCTGAGAAATCAAAGGCATTAAATTTGAGGGACACCCTTGCACAGGGAAACCCCTGCTCAGACAGGGGCCTCACTTGGGATAATCTTGCTGGCAACCCCAAGGGTTTATTCCCAAATGTGGTTGTGCCCATCAGAGAAAGCATTCTTCTGGAAGATGCAAACGTGGAGACAAGGAGATGGACAGCCCTTGACAGAGCTCTGTACCCCAAATCCCTCTCCATAATTTTCACTGTGAAGCTTCCCTCACCTCGATGCCCATGCAATAGGATGGCCCTGGCACTATGGCATGAGCCTACCAGCTCTTGTTGGACTGGCCCTCAGCCACGCAGTGTGACAGCAGCACATCATGACAGAAGGACCAGTGCTAGCAGCTGGTGGCTGATGCCTTTGCAGCTTTGCCTGTGCCACAGTCCTGGAAAGCAAAACTGACTGCAGTTCATGCCGCAAGGTAACTCGGGAAGAGGGGGCATCTCCCAGTGGGAGGCAGATGGGACTTGCAGGGAAGTGCTTACCAGCAGTCACACCACTGTATTCTTAGCCTGTCTTCAAAGGACCCCCAAATTACACTTATTGCTGCCCAGAAGGAGAAGCCACATGCTGCAGGTCTCAAAAATGCAGGTCATTTCTGTGCACCGGTCAGAGCTTCTCTGAGATCCCACCACAGCCTGGCAGAGATAAATTGAGCATGCAGAGCTCTGTCAGGACCAATCAGCCCCACCGGGAGGTGTAGTGCGGTCACCCCCTTCCTTCACATCCTGGAACCAGCGTCAAGCTCTCCCTGCAGTCCCAAAACCTCCTGGCGTCGTGCCATGCCGCATCCCATAGATCTACCCTGTGCCTCACCAGTTTTCCCATTCTTGCTGGGTTCGCCAAGAGCTACCACAGCTGTGGCAGCAGAAAGCAGAAGCAGCCAAAAATCACAGTCCACAGGGCATGCCTGGCACATCATATGGCTTCTTCCTGCTGCTTTTTCCCCCCACCTGAGTCTTCTAGGCATTGCTGGGATATGGCTTCAGAGATGGTACAGTGAAGTCGGAGCCCATCATATCACATCACTAACTATGCATCCAACACATCCTCGCATTACAGTCCTCCCCCTTCTGGCATTACTGGCACCGAGTGGGATTACTAACAATATGTCTGGGGAGGATTTGGGATGTGAGGCTGAGTGCCTCCACAAGCAGCTCCACCAGCCCTGCAGAGATAGTGCAGGGCAGCATTAGCAGATGGCCTGAAGTCCCTGTGCATCCAGCTGGACACAAGGCAGAGCTCATCCTGCCTGGGGGCAACAGGAGACACTAGTCTCCCGTCTAGACACGATTTTTATGATTTCTGTATCTCTGTGTCTCTCTTTTGTTGCCCAGCTTCAACACATACCAACAGGAACCAGCTGCAGAAAACGTGAGACTGAAGGCAAGCAAAAATTCACTAACTTGTATACAGACTTATTTCTTATGCTTAATTAAACAAAGAAGTTGTCCTTGATGAGTAACAGACATTCAGCTTAGTGGCTGAAACAAAAGACGCACAAAATAATTAAATTTAGCTTGAATTTATTTTGCTCAATCTCAAATGGAAGGTTTCACTTGGCTTTGGCCTTACTTAACAACTTTTCAACCCAGCTTATTTCTTCTCCATTCTTTTTTTTTCCCCTCACAAACAATTCTAAACTACAAATGCAATTCAGAAATGATCAGCATTTGATGCAGCTGAAATGATACCGTTAAATGAAAATATTTCCACAACTTAAAATGTTTTCCCACATTTTCTGCTAAAGTCAATTCATAAATATATTTTTTTCCTCCCAAAACTCCTTTTTTTTTATGCAAACTTATTGTTTTTTAAAAACAAACCAAAAGCCCCTCCGCCAGCTCACTTGCTTCTAGTTCAGTGGGTGTGTTTTTCATTATGAGTATAGGGAATGTCACAACAAGTTTGTTCATTTGAGATTTCTTAAAATAAACATAGAGAGAGGGCTGAAAACTGTAAGTAGGCATTTACATTAAAAAAACACCAAGTTAAATACTGAGAAAAATTAGCTTGCTTAGCAAAAGGTCATGCCTCATAAAGCCAGTACTGGATTTTTCCAGAGGGAAATATATTGGTAAGTGAATAGGAACCCATGTGGGAAAACTTATTTGTTTATGTGAATGAAAAGGAAAATTGTTTCTCGATCAAAATCTACCAATTTACATATTCAAATATTCACTAATCTAACATTTTACCTTCAGAAAAGTCTTACCAAATCATCGGAGCAAAAGCAGCATTACCAAGTCAGCTGCATTCTGCGTTAACCTCTGCAGAAAATGTTTGTAAGACAAACATTGACTTGTTCCAGAGAGAAACCCAGCAGTACTCACCAAGAAAGAACACGCAATAGCTTGAAACTCTGGAGCTTACATGACAATTTTCATCATAGCCTGGAGCAAATCAGGAATTGATTCAGCTCCAAAGCTGTCCCCACCAGGCTGCAGGTCCCAGAGGTGAGTTTTGATGTAAACTACTTTCCCTCCTTCGCTCTTTTTTAAGGGGCCAGAAGGAAATCTGCAACTCCTGGAAGGATGTGATTCATATATCTCCCCTCCTCACCCCACACCTTGCCCCTGGGTGACTACTGTAGTATTTCCAACCGTATCTCTTGCTGTCCCAGATGGTCAAGGAGCAAAAGAAATGGTCTGCCCTCTGGCCAGGAGGGGGCCATAGGTGGGACATCAAGTCAGATGGGCTGACCAAGTGTACAGACAGCTCAAGCTTGGGTTTTCAGCACGTGCCTCTGGGTTATGGTTTGGCAAAAGACAGTTTTGCCTTCTGAGAACCTCTCCTTTTCAAGCTCAGAGCTATTTTTTTTGTGCACAGAAAGTCCAAAAATAAATTATTTGTCTGGACCTCCGCACCCATCCCTTAGCAGGAGCGGAGCAGGTGCTTTCATGAGAAAGAAACTGCTCGCTGCCATCAGCACAGGCATTTTACAAGAGGGGCTCGCATGAAGAAGTTAATTTGCTACAGTCTTTAAAAAGCAGGCAACTTATCATAGCCAACCATGCAGTAAGCACTGGGCAGGGAAGATAAATTTCTTCCTTTTTTTACAGAGTTAAATCTTGCTAATTAAGACCACATTGCTGCTTGCTAGAGAGAATTTGCATTGATATCTAATATTTCCCACATGTACTTACCAGAAGTGAATGTCTCAGCCTGTCTGAAACACAGGCATTAAGTTCCCCTGCTTCCCAAGAGCATCGGTTTGGGGAAACAGACCTCTTATTAGTGCTGTGTGAAGGGCTGTGCCTCTGTAGAGCTCCTTTTTGCAGAAATATTTCCCCAGTGTTGTCATTTATAGGCATACCCAGTCAGAGTTGTGGCCCCCTCCCCATCTGAGAGCGGGGATTTCATGAGGGCGCAGGAAAGGCAAGTAGAAAATGCTGGCCTTGTTTCAAGACACTTAACTAATATGTACATGGCTCTGCAGGTCCCCTGGGAGAGTATTAATGGCTGCAGATTGAGAAAGGCTGAAATCTTCTCTTCCAACTAGTCCACAAGGACAGGAGATGTTTTCCAATGCAGAGACTTAAAAAGGCTAAGGGTGAGATTGCAACTTTCCTTCTGTACGTGCTGGCTGACATCTCCTTAATTGGTGATTCAGAAGAGCTTTGCATCTGAAGCTTCAGTTATGAGGAACCTTTCTTATAACCTAACCTTATGAGCAGGTGACCCAGTGCAGGAGTAAAGGACTTGGGAAAAGGAAGAAAAGGAAGAAAGGAAAAATGCTCTCACCAAAATGACTCACCGAGCTGGATACCCTGATACTGCCTACTACCCAGGACATGCAGTAAGATGAGGCATACATCTCCCATGTGCCACTTTCCAGCTGGGCAGAGAACATATATAAAGAGGGGCTGGGCCCAGGGAGTTGGGAGGAAGGGAGGTGACCGCACCAGACTGAAGCAGCTGAGGAAACCATGCCTCTGGGACTAGCACTCAGCTGGGAGATGACTTCTTTGCATGGTCCCATATTCTGGAGATTCCCAATGGAAATATGTCCTGCTTATGCGGGGCCCTACCTAGCCCTAAAAGCACCCTAAAAGCAACTCCTCATTCTTGGGTTTCTCATCGTGACAGCAGAAAACAATTTATCCAGCAGCGACAAGCAGTGAGCTAAGGAGGTGATCAGGCTGAAGGAGGTAAAGGAAGGCTTGGAGAGCAGAACAGGTGCATGCCAGAAATCCTTGTTAAATAAGTATCAATATGCTAATTGATTGAAGACTTTTGAATGCAAAACCATTAGCATGTGTCTGTGCTTGCAGCTGAAGGGAAGTAAAAGTAGATCTTCCACCACACTGCAGGT
Organism: Fulmarus glacialis; assembly: GCF_000690835.1. Classification (NCBI taxonomy): domain Eukaryota; kingdom Metazoa; phylum Chordata; class Aves; order Procellariiformes; family Procellariidae; genus Fulmarus; species Fulmarus glacialis. The sequence goes on from NW_009231516.1 coordinate 21,893, forward strand.
TCTGGTGTTTCCAAACTCTGCTTTAATTCATAAATAGAACAAACAGTCAAAAAGGTTGAGATTTTAGTGCAAAAACCCTCTTTCCCAAACCCTCAGCCCAGCCCTGTGCTGGACAAACACATAATCCAGACTTTGTGATAATGTTGATTGAGGTTTACATCCAGTAATATCAAAGCAACCCACAGCAAAGTAGGCAGCACACATTTGGCTTTAAAAATGTTGAAGCTAAAACACTAATGCTGCAAATGGCAAGGTCCATGAAAATAAAAATGAATGTTAATATGTTTGTGTAAAGCCGAAATGGAATTTAACAGAGAAAGTTGTGAAGGAGCATTTTCTGTCACTGGAACAAATCATCAGGACGACTGAAATGCACTGGCTTGACATTATCAGAACAAGGCTGGACAAAGTGAAAAGATTTGTCTTGACACTTATTCGTGGGTGGATAATTTTGCTGAATGGATTTTCTGAGGGGAAACCGTTTTTTACTTTTTTGTGAGGGTTGTACTTAATAAGCCAGCAAGAAAGACCAGTGAAGGGCACTAGAGCAAGCCCTGAGCTGCTGAGCCTCAACTACTCTGCTGTCCCTGGCAGCAACACTGGTATTATTTCTAGTTCTTTCCGTTTGATTATGAGCCTTGTTGGTTTTCAGTTTTTTGGGTTTTTTCCTTAAATTTTCTGATTTTGGAGTTTTCACAGGCCAGAAGAGATCCAAGATGCTGCTGCAGACCAAGAAATCCACGATTTAAAACAGATAAGAGACTCCTTTCTCAAAACATTGCACAAATCACAGCTTTTTCCACAGGAGGTGAATTTTCCAGCAATGGTATGTGTGGTTTCCCATCCTCTGGCTGCTGCTAAGTTCTCTAATTATTAATAACTTTACTAATTACAGTGTTGGGCTGGACTCCCACACAGACAAATGGTTACCAATCCTACAGCCACAGGTCAGGGAAAGCAGCGCCTTCCAAGGCACTGATGTGCAGTTCTGCACAAAGTGGTCATGCGAGCTGCTGCACTCAAAGCAGGGAAATGTGGGTTCAAACCTGGTGTCTGCAAGCAGGGCAGTGCTGGATAAATCTCCTTTTCCTTCTCCTGGGAGAGCAGTGCTCACCGGCGAGCTGTGCAAGGCAGGTCACGTCCTCTAGCTGCAGATGTATGGCAGGTGTCACAAGGTCACTGCCCTCAGAGATGGCTGGCAAATGAAAAAAAGGCAGCCAGAAAGCAAGGAGAGATGAACATCTGTCTTTTAGTGGAAATGAAGAGGAGTAAAGGATATTCAAGAAGAGAAGGGCAGAGAAAAAAACCTAGAGGTGAGCCCGGAGCAAATGATGAAATACATATTCTTCAAGTGGGCAAGGTAAGTTCTGCAATTTGCAAGAAGTCTTCAGGTTGATGAGTCTTTCAGCCTTGCTTGGTGCAGCCATGGTGAGGAGTGAACCATTGTAATTGGCCTGGGATGTGCAGGTGATGAACTGACCCTCTTCTGCAGGAAGGTGGACCATAACTCCTGGGTCTCAGAGCCTTGCACCTACTTGGAGCTGTTGATATGCTTGTTCCTTGAAGAAAACTTCTAAAATCCTGTGTACTCCACCATGAGAGAAACCAGTCCATCTGTGGCTTTAAGCCTAAATAATGTGGCAGGGACTTTTAGGCTTAGTCTACACATGTGCACACTGAGTTTACTCTTCCAGCGTTACAACAGCCTGACTCCTGCACTGTACTGCTCTCCCTGGGGAAGGTCAGGATCACGGTCACCACTGCACTGATGAAGAAGACAAAAGCAATTTTGTGTGAGCCATCCTCAGACTCCAACACTGCAGAGCCTGGGAAGCACATGAGGAGTCCTGTGGACACCGGTGCTGCCTGCTGGGCTTCAATATTGCCCTGGGCTCCAGACTACGCATGTGCAATAAGTAGAGCCAGAAGGTAAATCCAGACCTTGTGTGGTTTAGAGCTGAGGTAATTAATAAAGTGGGACTGCAGCTGGAGTGTTTCAGCAGAGCTGAGGGTAGACAAATCTCTGCTGGACCCGTTTTCCAAAGCAAGTCTGCAGAGCATCTCCTAGGGGCCATTACACCTTGGCATCCTGCTCAGTAGGAAAGCAGGTGGGAACTGATCCCTGAAAGCATGCCTCAGGAAATCTCCTCTCAGCTCCTCCAGAGAGCTCCACTCCCTCCTGCTTCTGCTCGGCATTTACCAACAGATTTTCCCAGGCAGCCTCCCACCTGCTCAACTCTTTTGCAAATCTGGCCCCTAAAGGGCCACTTAGCTCTTTCAGAAAATCTGCTGTGCGAGGAGCTGAATGAAAGTTTGCTGACACCCATGGAAAGGTCCTTGCTGGTTCCAGCAAGCTTTGGTCCGTGCTGATTCATTTATCTTCTCTATTCTAGAGATAAAGGTGAAGCAGAGTCATGCACTTCGCCACTGCTGTAGCACAGAAGAAATACATGCAGTCCGAAGAATAATTGAAGTCACATTTTCAGTTCTTAACTTGCTTTAATTAAGGATATCAAAGAAGAATAAATTTCATTATCAGACTCAACAGGAAAAGCTAAGTTAGAGGGAGGTGGTTCTTTATTCATTCACATGACTATATATCACACATAATGTCTGGCAGAAAATAAAGTGTTTTAACTTGGAGGGAAATATTAATTTTAGCTGAAAAGAAACAGTGTTTAATATGCCCACCACAACTTTTTTTCAGCAATATGTCTTAGAATCTTAAGGTAAATATTCTAATTGTTAACTTTAAAGTAATTGCATCATTATGATTTCTGAGGAGGAGCATGCTTTCAATCATACACACAAAATAAAATCACCACATTTCAGTGAGAAACCCAGCGGTATGGATTGCATTACATCTGGTGTAATGGATGGGATGGTGCTGGACCAATTAAAACCAGAGAATAATTGGCCTCTTTTCTCTTTACTACCACCTTTTACCTACTAAAAAAACATTTCAAGGCTCTGCTCAGTCTCGTCTTTCCTGGGATAACCAGCTCTTTCTTCCCAGAAAGCACTAATTGAACCCAGAGTTGGCCAAGCTCTGATCTTGTAGCATTTTGGATCATTAAACACCTTGATCTTTTCAAGCTAACGTACTCTAACACACGGCAAGGACACTGAGCTCAGAAAAGATAAATTCCTGAGAGCATAGGGCTGAAAGAACAGTCCTACCCTGGGTGTGACACAGGGCTGTGGATCAACATGAGGATGGTCTAGTGCCAAAGCGCTAGACTCCAACTTGTGTCTCTGAATTGATCATGAGGTCCCTTTGGTACTCTATTGCTGCCTCTTGAGTTGGGAAACCAGAGAAAGAAATTGCTTTGAGAGAAGGGCTAGAAAAAAACCATGAAATCAGCTGTCCCAGCACAGGCTGGGGTCTCCTGGGCTGGTCTCCTCTGGGTCAATGGCTGAAGACAGATGCTCTGGGAGGACTGCAAGAAAGAGGCTGTGCATAGGGTGATTGGTTCTGCTTCAGCTCTCCTCTGGTGTCCAGGTGCTACCTGCATCAGTGGTTATTCCCAGCCCATCATGATAGAGAGCACCAGCAGGTCCTGTCCTCACCTTTCTTTTTCTAATGCTCTGATATTTTCAGTCTTCACAATTGCCAGTGGCGAGGAGCTCTGTGTTGCAACCACACGCTGTGTGGGAAGACAGCAGGAACATGGTTTCTTGATGTCCCTCCTTCTTTCCTTCCCCTATGCAAAGAGTGTTTTTTGAAGCTGAAAGACCTGTTGCGTGCTGAACTTTTACTGAAAGCCAGAAACACTTTTCCTCCTGCTGTCCTGATGCACCAGTGGTGCTGCTGCTCTTCAAGGTAAGCTTCCAACACCTGTGAGAAGTGAATTGTCTTCTTCCCACTTTTGACTTCTTTCTCATTTCATTACTTCTTTACTTCTCCTTGCCATATGTACAGGACTTGCAGGCTCTACCTAGACTGCCACCAGCTACCACACGTTAGTTATGTGACTGGTTAGAGCTGTCAGAGCTGAAATGTTAAGGTAATTTGTATTCATTAGGCCTCTCCAAAAAAGAAGGTAATTTGGGGTATGATTGAAGCTGTGGACAATCACAAGATGCACATCTTAAAGGAAAGTGTACCAGACCCAAGAATGTGATAGGCTTCTGAATACCTAGAATTGATGTGATTTTACTGTGGAAAAAATATCTTTCACAGTTACATATTTTGGAAAATTTGCCTTTGACTCTGGTAAATTGCCAGCTGGGCTGGGTCGTGGTGGATCTGAGGCTCAAACAGATGAGTTGGCATGGATGTCTTAGGAACTGAAAATCAAAGCCCTGTTTCCACCAAAGCATGCCATGAAATTTAGAATGAATCTTCTAATTGGAAATTAATTGGTGTTATACTGAGAAATGCAAAACAAGACAGTGTTAATTCAGATAGTTTCCTTTCTTGAATATCAAGGACAAGTTAAGCTTCCCACCAGCATTATGCAGTGAAATGTATTTGCATCTGACATTGAGAAAAGACTGCCCACTCTGGGAGCTGTGTATGCAGCTTTCTCTTCAAGGATGTTTTGCCACTTCATGCAATAAGAAACACAGAGTTCCACAAAAACTGAGACCTCTGAGGCATCCTAACCTCATTCATACACCACAGCACCTCCCTAATTCATGAGAGGGGTGATGCGCATCCATTACAGAGCACCCATGCCTTCTGGCAGATCAAGCCAAACTCGTCGTCTCCAGGTGGCGAGGAAATCTGGCACTATGAAACACACTCAGCTCTGACACCATCCCATCAGAAACAAGAAGTAGAACAAAACCAGAAATACATCACTGCAGGTTGTAGAGGTATCCTGCTTTGATGGAATCAAAACTCCTCTTTGAGGTCGACTGGCTAGGCTGCAAGAAAGCGCAAGAGGAAGTGCTTATGGAAATGAGAATTTTCTGTTGTTTTTTCTGTTTTTCTCTCCTAGCCCCAACAAGCAGAGAGTAATTGGCCTCTTTTCTTCTGTCCCCTCAGTGTCACGCCCAATCTCTTAAACTTTGACTGGGCCTTGTCAGTTAATCATTCCTATATTTAATAAACCTATTAATTAGAATCAACCATTGCTAGTGCTTCCTGGTGACTTCACCCACTCTATGTATTAAACTGCTTTACTGGTGGCAGCATCAGAAGACCTCACTTATGTCAGCTGATACCCTCTCTGATATCCACCACTTTCCCTTTCCCCTTCAGGCAGGTCACCCAGGCAAAGAAATGCCATCACTTTGTTCTGGCATGACTTGTTCTTGATGAATGCAAGTTGACTGCTTTTACCCCTCCAATTAGTCTTCATTAGTCTTCATTAAGGACTTGTGTAAGAAACGAGTGGATGTCAGTGTCATTCTGGGCATCGTAGCTAGGCTGATGGGTTTAGGAGTCTCTACCTTTCAAAACAAGCACCATCTCTAGCACTGTGAGCTTGCAGCCATGCCCCAGGAGGTCTCGGAGATAACAGGTTCAGAAAGGAACACTTGAATTTTTTTTTCTTCCAGCCTTGTTTCAAAAACAAACTTCCTTTAAAATTAATGCATTCAGAAGTAGTCTATTTTGATGAAATATCATTTTCAAGAGAAATATGTTCTGTCATGCACTTTTTTATCAGCTCTATCCCTAATTCATTTGAGGAATAATGCAATATTTTTCTTTTGGTATTGTTTGGTATTTCTTTCTGTATTGCTTAGGTGAAGAAGATTGCTTGTATTTCCCCCATGTGTGATGTCTGGTATGTTGATGAAGTGCTCTTCTCTGGCTGTGAAAGAGTTTGGTCTCAATGAATCTTAAAATTCTTAACACAGAAATCTTAACTGATCTTGGTTGGAACTAAACTTGGGTGATTTCATCATTGTCTTTGCTGAAAGCAGAGTTAGACTGGAAAATGTTTGAACTTGGCTCAAATCAAGTGAATCAAGAGCCTTTCAATCCTTGGTGATAAAATCTGAATGCCTGATCAGTCACAAAAAGTCTCAGCTGTCCTGCCTCCTTCCAAGGTCTGAGTAAGAGATGTTTAATTTAAAAAGTTCTCATTAAATGGCAGCCTTTAGGTCAATGCTCAGCTTGTGTTAATCGACACATCTTGCTGGTGTCTATCATCCAAATTCTGTTGCTAGTGATCTCTGGGGGACTAATCGGATCTTCAGTCAAGAGAAGCGTTTGCCTGCCTGCAGATCAGGGCTGTGTTGGTCCCTGGCAGTTTTTACAACACCAAAGCACTTGGCTGTTGGTGAGGAGTGGACGGGCAATGACCTGCTGTGAGCTACAGATTTCCTTTGCATGTAGAGAGACAGAAAGGGAGAGGCAGAGAAAGAGCTGGAGGTGATGGAAAGAGGGAACCTGCACCCAAAGGGAAGATGGCATGCCAAGACCAAAGCAATTCATCTTCTCCTCAGCCTGCAGACCAACTTGGGTCAACAAACTCTCAAGAAAGCTGATGAAGGAGACCAAAGACCAGACGAATTGTCCTGGAGCCTAAGGATGTAGAATGAGCACCTGAATAAAAAGTCAGTCTACAGCTGGACGGGGAGGCCAAAGAGTGACAGAGGGGGGAGCAGAGGAGGACTTGGCTGCCCTGCAAGTCTCCATGGATTGCCCCTTGACTGAGTATGCTCCGAAGGGACCATGGTTGAGTTCCCTGACTTTAGGCATCTCCTGTTATCAGAGATTCCCCAGAGTATCCTTGTTTGCCAGGAGACCTCCTCCTCCCAAAAGCTGAGCTAGTGCAGCAGAGACACACTCAGCAGGCTGCAAGTTACAAGCACGGTCTGCACCAGGGCTGCCTCTGCCAAGCAATAAAGAGCAAACTCAGTGTCAGCATACCCATTCATAGCAAAGGGGGAAAAAGCCTCATTCAGTCTAAAAGGTGGCTTGCTTCAGCACCTAAGAAATTGAGTTTAGAGTCCAGGCATTGAAATGCTCATGGGGAACACACAGCATGGAAGTCAATCCTGGGCAGAGGATGTGCTGTGGCCTGGAGCCCAGTGCCACCTCCCTGAGGAAGGACTGAATTGCTGGGATGGTTTGTAGGGGCTCAGCTGGCTGCCTCGGGAACCAGGGATGTGTGAAATCCCATCTGCCTCGAAATGCAGTTTTGCATTCTTGCTTTCCTTTTGGCTTCTTCTAGCCAAAGGATGGCTTCACACTGTATGTCCTTTGTCCTTAGCCTGAATCTCAGATAAAGATTAGTTTTATTTAAAAGCCCATCTGCTACCCACCCTTCAGCTCCAGTTCCAGTAGAAGAAACCTTGAAGCAGTTTTCCAGTGCCCCTGAGTGCGTCCATCTCTTTCTACCAACCTGCTCCCCTGTCACCCAGTGTTTCCCATCCTTTGACTCATTGCAAAGACCATCTTCATTAATGCCATTTCACAGGTAGAGAGGACCAGCTTCTAGCTGGAGGACTAAGTTGCTGGCTGGCTGTTGCCGGTGTGGAATCATAGAATCATAGAATCATTA
>NW_009231517.1:0-619 GCF_000690835.1 Fulmarus glacialis
TCCCACCGCACTTGGTGGGGGTCCCACCACCCTTGTTGGTTCCACCACCCTTGGGGGGGCTCCCACCACCTTTATGGGTCCCACCACACTTGGTGGGGGTCCCACCGCCCTTATGGGACCCACCACCCTTGGGGGGGGTCCCACCGCCCTTGGGTGGCCACCTCGCCCCCCCAGTTGGCTAACGCCCCGCCCCCCCCAGACGTGGCTGTTCGGCTACGAGCTGACGGACACCATCATGGTGTTCTGCGAGGAGAAGATCCTCTTCATGGCCAGCAAGAAGAAGGTGGAGTTCCTCAAGCAGGTGGCCCACAGCAAAGGCGGGGAGAGCGCCAACGGCGTCCCCACCATCACCCTCCTCGTGCGGGAGAAGGTGAGGAGGGGGTGGAGGTGGAGAAGGTGGGATGGAGGTGGAGATGGTGGTGGAGATGGCGGAATGGACGTGGAGAAGGTGGGATGGACGTGGAGGTGGAGGTGGAGATGATGGAGGTGGAGATGGCGGGATGGAGGTGGAGATGGCGGGATGGAGGTGGAGATGGTGGGGTGGAGGTGGATGTGGAGAAGGTGGGATGGACGTGGAGGTGGGGGGGGGGTGGAGGGGGAGGTGGTGGGGGGGGGGGTG
>NW_009231517.1:1224-2404 GCF_000690835.1 Fulmarus glacialis
GGGGGGGAGAGGGCGGGATGGAAGTGGAGATGGCGGGATGGAGGTGGAGATCGTGGGGTGGAGGTGGAGATGGTGGAGATGGAGGTGGAGAAGGTGGGATGGAGATGGTGGGATAGACGTGGAGATGGAGATGGTGGAGTTGGAGATGGTGGGATGGAGGTAGAGATGGTGGAGATGGACATAGAGATGGTGGAGGTGGAGATGGTGGGATGGAGGTGGAGATGGGAGGAAGACGAAGGTGTGAAAATAGAGGTGGGGGTGGGATGGAGATGAAGGTGGCATGGGGGTGGAGGTGACGATGGTGGTGGAGGTGGAGTTAGGAGGAAGGTGAAGGTGTGAAGATGGAGGTGGAGGTGGAACAGAGGTGGAGATGGAGGTGGGATGGAGCTAGAGATGGAGATACGGAGATGGGACAGAGGCCGGGCAGCGCGGTTTGACCCCAGGGGTGGCCTGGAGGATGAAGAAGACCTCGGTGGAGCCGGACCTTCATTTTTTTTCCCCGTTTCCCATCTTTTTGGTTCAGAACGAGAGCAACAAAGCCAACTTTGAGAAGATGATCGAAGCTTTGAAGGCCAGCAAGGGCGGGAAACGCATCGGCGTCTTCAGCAAGGACAAGTTCCCCGGTGACTTCATGAAGAGCTGGAACGATTGTCTCAGCAAGGAGGGCTTCGAGAAGGTCCGGAGAGGTCCCACCACCCTTAACGTCCCTTATGGGGCCACCTTGACGTCTCCAAAGTTGTCCTCAACGTTGTCCCTCACCAGGTGGACATCAGCGCCGTGGTGGCCTACACCATGGCGGCCAAAGAAGATGGCGAACTCAACTTGATGCGCAAGGCGGCCACCATCACCTCCGAGGTCTTCACCAAGTTCTTCAAAGAACGGGTGATGGAGATCGTTGACGCCGATGAGGTTGGGGAACGTCGATTTTGACTTCGGGAGGGGGTCGTAAAAGAGGAGGAGGAGGTCGGGTGATGTCATAACGATGTCATCCCCCCCAGAAAGTCCGACACAGTAAATTGGCCGAGTCGGTGGAGAAGGCCATCGAGGAGAAGAAGTACCTGGCGGGTGCCGACCCCTCGGCGGTGGAGATGTGTTACCCACCCATCATCCAGAGCGGGGGCAACTACAACCTCAAATTCAGCGTCGTCAGGTTTGGGGGGACCCCAGATTTGGGGACGGG
>NW_009231518.1:0-226 GCF_000690835.1 Fulmarus glacialis
ATATACAAAATAAGTCATGCACAATGCAAGTGCTCACCACCCGCTGACTCATGCTCAGCCAGTTCCCAAGCAGAGGTAGCCACCCCCCAGCCAACTCCCCCTAACTTATATACTGAGCATGATGTCATATGGTATGGAATACCCTTTTGGCCAGTTTGGGTCAGCTGTCCTGGCTGTGCCCCCTCCCAGCTTCTTGTGCACCTGGCAGAGCATGGGAAGCTGAAAA
>NW_009231518.1:237-742 GCF_000690835.1 Fulmarus glacialis
AGCGTAAGCACTACTTAGCAACAACTACAACATCGGTGTGTTATCAACATTATTCTCATCCTAAGTCCAAAACACAGCACTATACCAGCTACTAAGAAGAAAATTAACTCTATGCCAGCTGAAACCAGGACAGTATCCACCCCTTATTCTATATCATCTACGTCATGCCCAGGTCTCACATTTTCCAATACATTGCAGTTAATCACCACCACTTCTCCTGTCTTTTGATATATACACACACAAATCATTCCCTTAGTCCATGGGCCATCCCCCTAAAATGTCCACTGAGTTCATTTAGTCCATAACTTTGGGCTCCATCTGTCGTAGTAGTCTTTCGGGACAGGTGTGTGGTGTTGGATTGTTGCATGCTGAAGCCACTTCTGGTTCCATCACTGCTGTGCTTTGCTTGGTTTCATCAAAGTTCATTCTTCATTAATCTGGGTGATGTGATTTTTAATACCGTTGATATGGTATAAAGCAACCATAGAAGTGATGACATACAGTA
>NW_009231519.1:0-16401 GCF_000690835.1 Fulmarus glacialis
GGGGGGCCGCTTGAACGCCCTCCAGCGAAGAGCCTCGGTCCCTCAAAGCTCTCCTGGCACGTGTCTGTCTCCATCAGGTCCAGCGTTCTGAGGCAGGTCCTTCCTGCTCAGACCCGGGTGAGGGAAGTGCGCGGAAGTGCCGGGGTTGGTGATGCGTCGTCACGTCCTGCAAACCAGCCTGTCCTCAACATGCAGGGCTTGAGCTCAGCCTCCTCCTGCGGTGGGCTGCCGCCCTCAGGTCTAGTTAAACCATCGTGGAGACCTGTTCTGATGGGCGAGAAAGAGGGATCTGTTCGCCTAACCTCACTTTTGCCAGCCAGTAACACACTTAGACCAGGTTGTCTCGCGCCAGTTCAGCTTATTTCATTATACGCAAAGATCTGCACGAAGCCACTTGTCTTCAGAAGTTTTGAATCCAAGTACTGCCATCTGCAAGATAAGGAAAGGGAGACTTACAATACCTGTGCTTTTTAAAGGCCGGCTAATAGCCTTTTAACACTTTAGAGAAGAGGAGGAAGTACGAAGATCGAGATTCAGTACTCACATGGTCTGATACTGCAAGGGTGAATATACAAAAGCCCATAAGTAAGCAGAGGAATAATGAGCCGTTGTGCTGATATTACTGGCAGGTGGGAAAGAAATGAGGTCAGCTCTTTCTCTTACCTCACCTGCCCTGGCACAGCTTGCTGGCATCATTGCCTGTTCTCAGTTAAAGCTACCGTTCACATTTAGAACTGCGATGTTTGCAGAAAATATTACTCCCTCCAAATTTAGACTGTGTAACTTACCAAAATGCGTAGGAAATTTTGTTTCAGTCACAGAAATGTTAAACTGCCTCATGATGTCAGCCTTATCAATACTGTATTTCAGGGGAAAAAAAAATCAGGCAGAATTCAGATGGAGTAAAGGAGAACATCCATAGGTAAATAGCAGATAAATCCTTTTCTGAGCTGACAATGGTCTGATAAAAAAATCTTGTCAAATAAGGAGAGCATTTCCCAGTCTTATTGGGAGTTATAAGGACAAACTCAACAAGCAGCATTCAGGTCTTCCAAATCTGGTGCCTGCATTAAGCTCAAGGCTTAAAAATAATGCACCTGGTCTCAGCAGGGAGATCCAGAACTCCTTATTTAAACTTAATAGATTTTAGACTCCCTTTTAGTGTTAATGGAGGATAACAGGTACCTCTGAAGCAATATCTAGAAGGCCCATGTGCGGGGGAACTCAAAGGAAGAGAATAGCTGGTAGGAAACGCTCATCACATCCCCTTTCTGCAATGTAAGAATCTAAATCTCGGTGTCTCTTTGAGGAAGGTTTCCCCAAAAAAAAAGAAGAGTGAGATAAATAGAGAGATGCAGGTGGTGACTGAGGATGTTGTCTGACTAGATGAAGAGTAAGCATCCATTTTAACAAGTTCCCTTCCTGCTTAAATGCAGCGCCCAGGGTTATCTGCTAATGTTCATGTTAATGCTGTTGTCCTGCTCAACAGGGCAAAGCAAAAAGCAACCAAGCTCAGGTCCTCCAGCTGAAAAAAAGGCAGAAAAAGTTTGGCTTCAGGCCAGTAATAATTTAAGCACTGCTTACACACAATGTCTCAGCCCCTTGCTTAGGTTGGATGGGACTGTGGTTAAAATTGCCCACCCTCCTTAAGGTAGTCATAAGTTCCAGTAGAAATACAGTTTAAGCATCTGCCCCAGGGCAGTGTCCCTTAACTTGCTCAGGGTAAGCCACACCTTGAGTCAAAATAGTTAAAATCAGTATAAAAACTATGTGTGGAGCAGGCTGTGCTTTAGATCCAGCTTATAAATTTGCCTTGGCTGAGACTCAGACGGAAAGGCAGTGGCTACAATGACATTTTCAGGCAAATCAGAAAATGACCATCCTTTGGTTAGTTTTTGTTGCCTCATTCATATGAACAGAGTTAACTGAGTTCAATAAAGTATTTAACAGACTCAGTTATGTTTTGACTGGTAAAAAAGGCACTTTTTTACAGATTCTGTGGGAAATAAATCCATTATTCATTCTCAGATTCATGGAAGGTAGATAGGGAAAAAGACCAGTGTGTTTATCTCTCTGTTTGTCTCACCTTCTATGACAAATTATTCCCTGTGCTGCATTTTGATTATTTAATCCAATCTTTGTTGAATGTAAGAAATGCAGACTATTTCTCATGCAAGACAGTGCGTAATCCAGCACATTTTACTCTTCTTATTTAATGTAAATTTTTCATTCTTTAGGTTCACTTCATTGCCTCGAGTTATACTTGTTTCCACCACTGAGAAATCCAAAACCATCCTGTGCTTCTATGGAATGGTGTATGTGTGTGTATAGTACATTTATTTACATGTTCATGTGCCCTTCTAGTGACTAACCTTTGGATGGTTCAGCTGACATCTGCAGAAATGCCAAGTTGTGCGAGATACCTAAATTGAGATACATTTGAACTGGTTTTCACAGGCTTTGCATTATCGTAGATCTCATTCGTTCCAGCTGAAGCTGAGCAGTGAGAAATCTCTGATCATATGGGAGCTGGGCAGAGCAGGAGCGGCGGGTCCACGCAGTGCACTGGGGTTATGAGCTTGACCGAGCACGCTCTCCACAGCGTTGTACCAAGATGCCCAAGCTCATTTCTCACAGAGCTAGCTTGGCTGCAATATGGTTTATCAGCTTAGCTTTACACTAGAGCAGCTGTACGTCTTCCAGATCCAAAAACAGCTTCATTTGCAGACATTGTGCATCTAAACCAGTAAAACTGACTGTACCTGAGCTGTTGCTGCATGCAATCAAGCACAGTTAATTCGTGAACCAGATAAATCACCCAGGGGTGCGCAACAGCTGAGGACTTCTAGTAGTAAGACTACCAGCTAGATATGCACTTCTTTAGTTCAAGCTAGGTTTTATACACAAGCTTTCATCTCCACCAGCGCCTTCTGCACCACACACTATTCAACCAACACATTCAGTGGGCTCCAGACCATTTCCTTCCAGCTGTGACCTAAATGAACTGTTCTCCTCTTTCAGTAGTCTGTAAAGCAGCACCTGCCTCCCCCTGCTCTTCCCATCTGCGTCCCAACATCTGAGATCAATCCTGTTCTAGCACTTCTGAGCGTAGTATTACATAGAGGAGGTCTAGGTGAGAGCTGCTTCTTCTCCTCCTCCTTTCTCCTTCTCCTTCTCCTTCTTCTCCTTCTCCTTCTTCTTCTCTTTCTCCTTCTCTTTCTCCTTCTCCTTGCCATTTCCGTAGGCTGCTTCAGATACAGCAAAAAGTCTTACTAGCACCTCTGGGCCTGACACTCAGGCACCTGAGCCTGAGACTGGCATAATCAAGCATGGGGTCCTCCCCCCTTATAGGTGCACCACAATAGAAGCTACCAGTGCCAAATGGCCATGGGTCTTCCAGTAGGGTCTTCTTCAAAAACACTAGGAGTCTTTTTCAAAATACGGGCTTGATTTAGGTGCTTAATTCTGCTTATTGAAGTTAATTCCAGACATGTGGGAATGTTGATGAGGTAACTTTGTCCTTGCAGTCTTTACACGGTGAAAGGTATTGCTTTGCTTTCTGTAACATAAGGCCAGCATAAATGTTTAAAGATGACACAGTCCATGGTGCATTATCTTGCAAATTCAGCAAAGGTGCAATGGCGTGTCTGTGTTTCACTGGGCATAAATTCACACTGCTGCCTGACCAAGTGGTGTACAGCTCAGTATTAGTGACCAAAGAGCCCTGTACACGCTGGAATATCCAGGTCATACTACAGGAACCTGACGGGGGAATGGGGCTGTACTTCAATGAAACAGTTCCTCAGACACAATTTCCCTTCCCAACACCACGTCTCTCTGTCCTCTCCATTGAGCAATGCAACAGCTTGTGCGGCTGGGCTGCAAAGTGGATTATTGAAATGATTTAAGCTAAAGAATAAAATAAAAAAAAAGGTTTATTTTTAAACCAAGATCCTTGAACTGATCCTGTTTGCAGCACAGTCTCCAAAGCAGCTGCCTTGGCACAACTGAGGAGAGCGTGAGCTGCAGCATGTGGCTGGGAAGGAAGGGGTGGAAACTTTTTTAACCAGTTTCCCACTGGCAGAGGTGGTTTTCCAGACCCAAGCCCCTCAACTTCGAAGAGGTCAACTGTCTGCTCTGCACTGACACCTCTAACCGATGACTCTCCCCCTACCACCTTGATTATCACGAATTTGAGGAGACTTGCTGAATGGTGCAGTGCTACCAGCACAAGCCATTGCTTTCCTTTCTGGAAGAGGAGTATTTTGAAGGGGGCACGAGAGAAAGGTGACCTGAGCCGCTGCATTCCTGTTATTCTCAGCTGTTGCAATGCCCTTGAGGGGGGCTGCAGGGGGGCAGGGATATGGCAGCTCCCTGCAGCTGAACACAAGTCATCGGAGAGCTGAAATTTTAGCTTGTGCACTGGTGACATGGGAGGCAGCCCAAGGGAGGAGAAAAAGGCTGTGAAGCCCTGTCTGTTCCCTGCCTCCTGTTCCGTGCTTGACCACAATCTGATTTTAAAAACCGGACAGGCCCAGGAAGCCTTGTGTTCACATTCCTTAACTTCAGGAAAAACAACTCTGCTGTAATTGCACCAAATGTTGCCTCTCAGACTGGCCTTTTCAGAGCAGTACAAGATGCTCTCACAGTGTAGAAGGGAAATGACTGAACAGGGAATTACAAATAAAGAGAGGATCAGGCTATGTGCACTAAATCCTGAATGCTGACGCTAAACACATTTTTCCTTAAATGGATCTCATCTGACTTTGCTGCCTCCAGGCACAGCTCTGAGGGTGAAATTAAGATATTAGGCAAAGTCTAGGATGCAACAATAAACTTTTCTTTCATGTTAGTGAGAATCATGTGGTTAAGCCACTCTCCAAAGTCACCCTCAGTAATTAAGAAACATACTTAGCCCATAATAGAGAGTTAAGGGATTAAAGCGATGCCTTATTGCGCAGTGGTTTGACTGTGCATGGCAGCTTTCATCCTAAAACACTTCAAAATCCCTGGGCTCAGGCTTGTTGCTGTTGCAATCAGTGCTGAAATTATGACTGACTGTCCATCAGCCTTGCAGAGAGACCTCATGCTGCCCAGCATCGCTGAGGGGACCTCCCTTCAGGGATCCTCGCCGTCCTCCCCCGGCCCCATCAGAGCCTGAATGAAGAGTGGTACTTGTGGTACTTGCATGCCAGTCCTTGTTCCACAGGCAGCTTACCTGTTTTGCATTCATTTGCATAAAAAGCGCTTGAAGTAGGGATTAAACCAGTTTTCTTCCCTCCTGGGTGAGTCCCTTAATCCTTGGACTACAGCTACACTCATTCTTGTATGCCCTCTGTTGCTGTCCCCTTCAAGCTTTTAATCTTAGCTGCAAAGTAGGACAGCTTCACAGGGCGAAGCAGGGTCTTCCCACCAGGTGTGGTGGGGAGATGTAGGTCTGAACCCTCTGGCTCTGCTCCTGTTGGATGGCGATTGGGCTCCAAATTCGGGACTGTGCTTTCTTCTCCGAGGCCCAGGCACCTATAGACAAGGCATTGAAGCACTGAGGGTCAGAGCACCCAGGATCAAGGGCCATTGTGGTTCTCGCTCCAGGTTAGTAGGGGCTTTGGTGTCCTCATCTTCTGTCTTCTCTGAATTAATCCCCAAAGAGACGCAGGAGTCCATTTCATCTGATAAAGAATGGAGCTGATTTCTACTTGAAGCTGTAGTTCCAAAAAATGCGTCATAATCGAGCCTTTCTACAAATAAAAAAAGAAAAAGACAAAGCACAAAGCAAATGAATTTTTTTAGGCTAAGAAATTTGGATGTTCCAACCTTATCTGCAGCTGAGCAAGTCTGTAAGAGGAAGATTTAATGTGTCACGGTCTTAAAACAGAGAAAAATGTTGTTCTATATTTATTATTCTGTCTATATTTAACATTCATGTATAAATTAATTTTATGAAGCTCTGGGTTAGGAAGTTTGGAATTCTGCAATGTTCACAGAAGACCTCAACCCCTTCTGAAAATAAGCGTAAATTAAACCTAACAGCTCATTTATCCTCAGAATTATCTACCCATTTTGAATGAGACTTAATGCAAAGACAATGGAACTATAAACTAGACGGTTACACAGAACGCTCCATGATCTTTCGTTCATTTTCCAAGTTAGCTCCCAGGCTCATGTGCCTCCATCCGCGTTTCTGAAGCAGAACAGAAGTGCTTGGAAGGCCCAGCCTAGGACCATGGACTAAGGGCTTGCCCTGTTGAGGAGGATGTATCACTGACGAGAAGAAAATCCATAATTTATTCATGCTCAAGCACAGGCTATAGTTTCAAATGCAATTTTCTACCTGATCTGAAAGACTTCTGTGCAGCAGTTTATTGTCATGAATTAAGCTCTTAAGGCTTTGATAGGTCAGCAAGCCCCTCCACAGTGATACGACCCCAGTAATAGCCAGAACATATTAATAATGGAGTTTAGTAATGCAGAAATGGAATAGCCAAGTCTCATTCTGATTTACTGGTCTTCCAATAAAGTTTTTAATCAGTTAATTTATACATTATCAGTTGAATCCTTTGAAGTCTCACTAGACACAAACACATATGGACATACAATATATCCTCGTCTACCAGTTTATGAATTGTCATTCCGAAACCCTAGTTCCAAAATGTCTCTTATTTCCCTCGTAGAAGAAATAGGATTCTCACTAAGTATTTGCGAGCAGCTCAACAGATTTTTGGGTTATTTCTCCTTCACTTTGTTTTTCACAGTGAATTCAAGAAATATCACACATCGAGGGAACAGGGTAATTCTAAACTTAACCAGATCACTTTGGCTGTTTGCTGCTGCTGTCATTCATGAAAAATAGTACTTTGATGCGTGGATGGTGCCACTGAATTCAATGGAGCTAGTGATTTTGAGCAACAGGATACTCCAGGGGAGTGTGGCAGACTTTACCCAGGGATTGTCTCCGCTTCAGGACAGAGACAATGTCTAGCTAGACAGCACATACAGTCTCCATCTCAACTGGCAACTCCGGGCACTGCTGTAATCCATATTAATAACAATTTTGTTGAAAGGTCTTATTGTAGTCTTTGATTTGCTTTGGCCCAGCCACATGAAAGGACATCCAAGTAAGAACAAAGAGTACAGACCATGGCCAGGGACAGAGTCAGCTAGTTAGGAGCATCTGGGGCCAAGAGCTGAGGGCCACAGTAAGCCAGTCTGGCATCTGATCTGCATGGCTTATTTGAAAAAGACTGTTAAAAACTTCAGAGTGAAGAGCCGGAGAAATTTTAAAGAACTGAAAAAAAACCCCAATATAAGGCAAACACAAGACTTCTTTTTTTAGCATCTCAAAAATAAAATTAAGAGATGAGAGCATTGCCCTGCGTAAGTACCTTGATTGAGAGAAAATGCAGGACTCTTTAGGAGGGCAAGGCTTAACAGAAACAAACGGCTGTAATTTAACTCATTTAAACCAACAAGTAAAGTTTAAAAATGAGGCAGGGATTTTTACATGAGGGTCTCTCACTACTGCAACAAGACACAAAGGAAAGAGATGGATGCCTTTTTGCTGGGGTCTTGAAGTGAAGTCTAAACTGCGAATTGTCTTTTATGACACCTAAAATATTTTCCAGTATTTCAAACATAAAGTTTAAAGTGGATTCAAACGAGGGGTCTTTTATGTTTTGTGTTTTAGTGTGTTAAGTGCATTAACCCACAGATCTGTGAGTTACGGTGGAAACTCTTTCTTGTTTTGTCCACTGTCCTGGTTTCGGCTGGGATAGAGTTAATTTTCTTCCTAGTAACTGGTATAGTGCTGTGTTTTGGATTTAGTATGAGAAGAATGTTGATAACACACTGATGTTTTAGTTGTTGCTAGGTAGTGCTTACCTAGTCAAGGACTTTTCAGCTTCCCATGCTCTGCCAGGTGCACAAGAAGCTGGGAGGGGGCACAGCTGGGACAGCTGATCCAACTGACCAACGGGGTATTCCATACCATATGACATCATGCTCAGCATATAAAGCTGGGGGAAGAAGAAGGAAGGGGGACGTTCAGAGTGATGGCGTTTGTCTTCCCAAGTCACCGCTACGCGTGATGGAGCCCTGCTTTCCTGGAGATGGCTGAACACCTGCCTGCCGATGGGAAGTAGTGAATGGATTCCTTGTTTTGTTTTGCTTGTGTGCGCGGCTTTTGCTTTCCCTATTAAACTGTCTTTATGTCAGCCCACGAGTTTTCTCACTTTTACCCTTCTGTTTCTTTCCCCCATCCCATTGTGGGGGCAGTGAGCAAGCAGCTGCGTGGTGCTTAGTTGCCAGCTGGGGTTAAACCATGACACCCACAAAGACCTTTCCAGAAACAAGGGTCTTCCTGACTGAAGTTTCACTGAAACAGAAAGTTTTCATGAAAATGTTAGACAAATTGACATTTTTTGATTTAAAAACAAAACAAAAACAAAACCTTCATTGAAATGTTCCCAACCAGCTCTAATGAAATAATCCTATCTCAACATCTTGGATTTTCAGTCAGGAAGCACAATGAAGCAGATTTTACCATAATTTATGTTTTGTATGGTTTTCCACTACCATAAACTTATTATTTGTGTACTAAATGACATCTTGATGTATCACATTGGGTCTCTGAGTTATATTCAACGGCTTGACTTTTCTAACTTGTTTGATTTAAGTTTGAAGTTCCTGGTAATCCTCCAGTGCATGAGGGTGGAATGTCAGCTGAAGTTCTCTGCTTTCCTCTGTGCAGAATTTGAATCAGGAAGAATATGCAGTATTTTGATTACCTTTCTGAGATACAAAAAAAATTCCTTCTCTTCAGAAAGACAGCATGGAAGGAGGATGTTAAG
Source organism: Fulmarus glacialis (assembly GCF_000690835.1). Taxonomy (NCBI): domain Eukaryota; kingdom Metazoa; phylum Chordata; class Aves; order Procellariiformes; family Procellariidae; genus Fulmarus; species Fulmarus glacialis. Next base: position 8,847 of record NW_009231519.1, read on the forward strand.
AGGAGAAAGGTGATGAATTTTGTTGGAAGAGGTATCGAGCAATGCCTACAAAAGGAGCGTTGCTTTTCGGCAGCTGCAATGGCAAGGCTACACAAACTGTACAGCTGGGAGACGACTCAAATTGCAGTAATCCGTCAGCTTGTTGTGGTTTCACAGACAGGCCATTTCCCACAGGACCCAACTGGTCAGCCCCACTCTATAGCTTGTCTGCAGAGATAGAAAAGGATTCCCACCAGCCCCTGACCTCTGCAGTCATGCAGCGGCCAAGCTCCAGCGATCACAGAGCAAGGACTCCATAGGAAAATGTCCAACTAAAAATACACTGGGAACCACGGGGAATAAGCAGCTGAACTGAGGTGTGATGCTGTGAATAAAAAACCTTATGTATGCGGGTAGTACATACGCTTAGGGCAACATTATGTAGGAGCAGGGAGGTTGTTTTCCCTTGAACTGATCCTGCTATGATCATTACCATGCTTGGTTTGGCCCAGCAGGTATAAGGTAAGTTGGCACTACACTGTAAAAAAAGTTCTCATTTTGAGAAACAACAAGTCCCTAGCTGATTTTAATAGCTAGTAAATGTCAGTCTAACTGAAGACAGCTTTTGGACTATCCTGACCGACTGTGGTGACAAGGAGCATTTGTATTTTAAGTGCTTGTGCACTGCATTTTGATCCAGGCGTGTTTGGAGCAGGGCAGCTCCAGATGCACAGTCACAGGTCTGGGGATATGAAACAAGAACCGGGCCAGGGAACACCATGTCATTCAGAAGAAATGGTCGCAGTCGTCTTAAATGTCATTACTGCCGGGTGTTGATAACCTGTCTTTTCTGTGGGTGTTACCGTAATGCCTCCTCGTGCACATCTGTGGTGTTTCTTTGGGAAAAGGTGGTGCTGCAGCACGACCCTCCCCTGTGCAGGCATCTTCCAAAACCTGGATCCTGCCCTCGGCACGATGGTGGAGCCAGCTAAGACTGCATGGCTAAGAAAAGGCCAAAGCATGTTTCTGTGCACACAGTACTAAGAAGCATAACAACAGGTTACAAATTATGAGGGCTATAAAAAAAAAAGGCAAAAGGAAACTGTAAATCATACCAGTTCTGCTTAAATCACTTCAAATAATTTTAGCAAGTGGAGAAACACGATGAGGGTGATGTCAGAAGCACATTACATTTGCCTTCCCTGGCTGAGGGGAGGCAACACACACATAATATGTGTAGTATGTGGCTTGACAGATATAAATCTTAGATATAAATCATGTTTTGTGGGCTGCTCAGTGCAGAGCAGCCTTTCTGACAGACATGTTGATAGAGTTTATCTATAATCAGGAAGATGTCCCCAGGCAGCCCCTCCACAGGTCTCTCCTTCGTTGTGAAAACAATTAGAAGAAAACAGTCCTCTCGTTTTGCTAAACGAAGGAGGAGACTCTGGGTTAACTATTTTTCTGAGAATATTCAGCACATCTTTGTACTTTAATGAACTTAAAAACCTCTTCCGGGTTTCTTTCAGACGGGAGGATGATGCTGCAGGTTGGAGCCAGGTGAAGAATACGAAGCACTCGGCTCCTCCGTCAACATTTTATTCTGGTTCCTGGCGATGCTCTTGAAAATGTCTTCCCTGAGCCAGAGCCTGACGCAGTGCTGCACGGGACGGCTGCACAGCTGCCTCATACCCATATAAATGGACTTAAATGTCCGAGACACCTGGGATGGTGGAAGTCCAGAAAAGCTGTTTCCAGAGCAATTGCTGCTTTCTGCTGGGTTTTTCTGATTTCTTCTGAGTTTTCTGCTGGGCTGGGGAGCTCAACTATCTGGACTTGGGGGGTGAGGTGAGAGGCAGAACTAATGCAGGGATGGGACAGGAGCGTGCATTGCGTGTGGTCTGTGTAGGCATCGTGTGTGCCATGTGTGAAGGCACGTGTTGGTGCGTGTAGACACGTGGGTGTGCGAGGTGAATGGGGAGGAAGAGCAGGACCAGCCCTTTTGGCACTGGTGAGCCAGGCCAGCTGGTGAAGACTCTCCCTTAGGAATCGCCTCTGACGGAAGGAGCAGAGCATCTCCCACCACTCCGAGTAATGCACCCACTGTGGACTGCTGCAAGGGACTGCACTGAAGGCAGGACAACCCTGAAACCAATTCAGTATCAATGTTTTACATTTTAGCCTAGCGTATAACCAAAGACCAGGCTAGCTTAACTAAGCAAGGACACCTCTTAACTGCTCTGCAGATTTTCCCACTGTATTTTACAATTGCAGCAGCTTCTGGAGCTCCAATCACTTCAGTGCACAAAATCCAGTATTTCTGTATTTATAGTAGTGTAATCACTATATATTCAAATAGCTTTCACCGAAGCTTCTCCAGCCCTTTCACTGGCCTGAAATATAAAACTGAGTAACATGACTGACTGTAAAATTATTTTAGCTATGGGTGTTTATAAGAGATGCATGTCTCTCAACTTGTCCATGTTTTGTGCTAGGGCTATATATATAACTAATTATACCAGCTTTAATGCACAGTCACAAGCAAGTAAGACAGTAGATGTTCCAGGTCCACATCAACATCCACAACCACAGAAAAGGCTGTGAAAGGTGTCAGCATCTTGATTTAAGATTCTCACAGAAACTGAGTTTCCTGTGCACTTTCATTTCTCATTGTTTCTCAGGTATTTTACTGGTAGCTTGTGATACTAAAGCAGGCATGCCAGCATTAGAATGATTTGTATCTCCTTTGATTTTCATAGCACCCTGGTTATGTACGGATCATGCCATATAGGCAAAACCGAGAAGAAAGACAAGGAAACTCACATCCTGATATAACAGAGTTGCAGCAAGAAATATCATGATTATAAATGGAATGAGACGTGGGGGCTTGTTTTATTGTATCAGTGAGATGTGGGATTTTATCAGGTTTGGACTGTGAGCATTTAACCTGCCCAAGGCAAAGGGCATTTATAAATATATAAGCAGGCATTAGCCACGAGGTGTAGGAATATTTTTCTCATACAGCACCAGCATAAACATCAGGATGACGGATCTATTTAACATCATGCCCGAAGAGGGAACTAGTTTCTTCTGCTTTGACTCACTTCAGATGGGCTGATTTCAGCCTTCAGTTTGTATAGTCACAACTCTGCTGAGGGAAACGCGAATGCATAAGTGTACCTTGAGGACAGACCACAGATCATCGTCTCATCATAAAAATGACCTGGTGAGATCACCTGGTCTGCAGAGCCATTCAGTGTAGCTGAAAGCAGACACAGATTCCTCCTTTCCTTTAAGAGAGGACCATCACTCTAATGAGAGAGTCCCTGCAATAAGAAATTGCTTTCCATTCTTATTGCCACTTTCTTTTTCCTTCTGGCACCACAGGTTTGTGGCTTCTCTCCTGTGGTCTGGTTATATATAGTCCAACATTTTCTTGCTACTGCTGCTTTGGCTCTGAGCACAACAGATCTAGCCCAAAGCCAGGGCTGGCTCTAGCTCCTTCATGGTCCCAGGCAGCCTTCATGGGGCTAATCCTTCGGCTACAGTCCCAGGAAGGCAGCACACTGCTTGGTCAGCAAGCCTTGCATGCAAGTCTGTGTTACTGATGAGGCAAAAATGTCCCTGCTGATTTTTGGGTGGGAAGCCGTGTGGTTGGCAGACAGCCAAGCCATGTTGTAGCTCTGGGAATGCTTTCCTCTAATTTGTCTGGCCCAGGCAGGTGCCTAGTTTGCTCGCAGAATGGATGGACTCCGTCCTCCTGCCCCTTTCAGTTGTACCAGCCCGTGGCTGCGACGGGTCTCACATCTCTATCCTGGAGGTCTGACAAGCCCCCTCTCCAGAGGGGGCACACATCTGGCTGGAGGTGCAGATCTGGATGGAGCCCACACATCTGGCCAGTGGCACTTCTTTGCAGCTGTGTTTGTAGTCAGCAGAGCACACCCTGGCACCTCTCGGGGAGGCTGAGCAGCTGTGGACATCCCAGGCAAGCATCCATCCACCAAGAGACCACACGAGATTTCATTCCTCTGCTGCCTGCATGCACCAAGCCTTGACAGAGCTTAACACTCAGTTATATCTTTTGTAAATATATAAATACATATTTATATCTCAGTGGCTTTGCTGTTGGAACTATATTACAGGGTGGGATTTGGCTTGATGAAAACTAGTCATACCAAAATAACTGCAAAAGTTCCTTCTGTCAGGTTATCCTGAGGCAGTACGGGATGAAACGTGAAATGGAAAACATGGATGAAGCTGCCTGCTAGAGACATTGCCTGGTAAGATGCAATGCTCCTCTTTTTTCATCTGTAACCCAGGAAAGAAATGGCCTGCGAGGGGGATGGCTTTGGATGGGTCACTATGAGCTGTATAAGCAGCACGTGCTTCTCCTGTGAGCACAGTGCGCAGGGTAGGGCTTTAAACTATGGTGTCAAGGTACCTTTTTCTAGCATGGCCTGGAGATGTCAAAGCTGAGGTCTCAGCAGAGGTTCTGGAAATGCTCTTCCAGCTTCAGCAGGCAGGGGTTTGAGTGCACTGCGCCAAGGGCTCTGCGGTGCTAAGGTGGTTGGTGGAAAAATAAAGCTCCCAGATGATCCCAGGATGGGAAAGCAAGTATTTCCCTCTGAGTTTAGGACAAGGCTTGGGTAAGGATTTTACCAGAGAACTGAGATGGAAAACCCCTTCTGAAAAACTGAAGTGGGGATGCCCGCAGTTCTTACAGTTTGCAGATGGAAAAACCTGAGCTGGATAGGTAACCTCCTGGGAAGAACGAACTGAAGAACCGAGTGTACTCGCTCCTTCAGCTGGACTTCTGAATGAATGACCCTGACTTATCTTTGCTGGAGGCCGCCTCGTGTCCCCCAAACTCTCCTGTTGTAGCTCTGTGCATTTTAACTCAAACATAAGTTCATGTTTAAGCAGTACCTATAAAACCAAATGGTCCTATGTTTCTTTCCAGTCTTCATAGAATCATGGAATCACAGAATGGTTTGGGTTGGAAGGGACCTTAAAGATCATCTCGTTCCAACCCCCCTGCCATGGGCAGGGGTACCTTCCTGATCTAGTGGCATGTATCCCTATTTTCTTGAGACAGAAACAAGTTCAAGCACGGTACAAATGTGAAAAGGTCAGCTTGAAATGCATTTCAAGGAAAGCTTTAGCTAACTTGAAAGAACAGCTAAGATATTACCCTCCATACCCTGCCTTCTAGTATCTAAATTTATCCTGTGCAATTATTAGGGGATAAATACTGGGCTGCATAAGGCACAGTATGTGGTATTGGTCCGATATGCGTAGGGTATAGAGCAGATATTATAACCAGCCACAGACAGGAAGAAGACTGAGAGCAAGGAGAGTTGATCACAAGAGGAATTGTTAATGGGGGAAATTCTTGAAATCTTTGTGTTGCTAACAGCGCAGTAGCTGCTGCTGCTACTACAGCAGCACGAGCCGTAGTTAACCAGGCAGATCAGTCTGCCATGACTGCAACTTAAATAATATTGGTTCCAAGGCTGGCCAGGAGTTAAGGTGATCCATTTTGGTAGGGTGGAAGTTTTCTGTGTTGTCTACAAATCTGAACTTCCTTTTCTACTGAGAAAACAGTGGAGATTGTGGTTGAATGCAGCTTATTTTTCTCTATGCTTTCAACTAAAATGTCAAAAAGTTTCCCATAGTTATTTATTATTGCACAGATATGAAAGGGGAGTAAGCCATTGTGGTTTTTATTATTTTCAAGATAGTGATAAAACTGCACAAGGAATATCTGAAAATGCGAAAAGTTAACTAAATTGAAATAGTTTGAAATTTAATAATGTGCCATCAATAGCTTCTGATACGCAGATGTTAACTTTGGAAGGTGCTTCTCTAGTTACAGATTAGCAGAAAAGAAAATAGTATTTTCTTCTAACTGATCCAACCTCTCATATAATATTACACAGCAAAGTAATTTGATTTTAAAAGCAGTTTAACAACATTTACAAAGACCTTTTCTTAATTCCCAAGAGTTTTAGAACTGCAGGAGGGATTTAATTTTTGCTAACTTTAGACATATGGAAATATCAGGGTATATTACCAGATGAGAGTTATCTCCATACAGTTGCATTAAAAGAGTTTTAAAAATATTTTCTAGCTCCTTAAGCAAATAAATTCTTTCTTTATCCCTTTGGATGTTAGCTAAAGATTTCCCAGCTGCACTTCTAAATTCTTGAAGGATCACTTAGATGTGGTTGGCAGAGGGGTATTATCAAAAATTTAACATTTCTTTCACAATGTGCCACAAGATTTTTTTTATGATAACCTTAAAATTAAATGACCTTATGATGCATGTGCTGAAGTTAATTATATCATGCATTCATTGAGAGGTAAGTCACAAGATAGGATTGGTAGTTCCTCAGTCGTAAGTGTAGCTTTTATCTAAAACACTTCTTAGTGAAGAAAAAAAAAGAATTTTGTCACATACCCAAATACTTGACTTCACATTTTAATTTCAGTCCTTGGTCTAAGATGCTTTCTCTGACAAAAACACTGACTTTCAGGACGCTGTAAGTTCTCCTGAGTGGCTTCAATCTGACGGAAAGCTGGATACGGCATATTTGCATAAGGCTTATTGTATACCGAGATGCTCAGCACCGCTGCTTGAATGTGTTTCAGGAGTCTTGTATTAGGAAATAGGCCGAATCCTGCTCCTCTCGTGATCTTAAACCTCTCAGAACTCATGATGCCTTTCCTACTTCAGATGCAGAGCCATGCTGAATGTTTTTCACATGTGAACCTGTTAAAAACTGTATTAGCATAATGCTTCAAACTAAAGTAATTTCAGTTTTTCTGGGAAGAATTGCGTTAACTAACTTCAAGACACAGAGGATAAGCTGAAATGTCTCAAAAGAGGTTGTTGTCAATTATGACAAAGTAAATGATGCCCCGAAGCTCATGGTAATTTAGTTGGATATTGGAGGGTATTTGAAATGAATGCTTGAGAGACACATCCATGATAACAGGGAAAATACCGTCTCCCTGGAGTATCCCATATCAGGCACGGTTCGCTCACAAGAGGTGACCGCCGTGAAAGACGTGCAGTCATGCACCCTCCCGGTGAGCCCTGTCCCAAATGGGGCCCCAGGTGTCCTGCCCCACCGTGGCCCCCTTCCCCTCGCCTGCCTCCCGCCAAGCCCATCCGACCCCGAAACCTCCTGCAAAGCCCTAATCCCTGCTCTCTGCTCACTTTCACGGCAGTTTCTCATCAGAAAGGGTTAAAAGAGGAGAAGGGTTGCAGCAAGGGTTGGGTGAACCTCTCTGGCAGGATGCGGGTGGCCCAAAGCCACCGGGCGCTGATGTGGGACCTCGAAGTGGCTGGCAGGAGCGCCGGCTCGCTTCCTATGCCGTGCTGCTCGCTGAGCTGCGGCGATTCAACCGCTTGCCACTGCTGGAGCAGATCCTAAAATAAAAAGAGAAGCGAGGCTTTTTTAGTGTGCTTATGCAAGTGTAGGGTGGCACTTGGTATGCAGCCGGGTTCTCCGCTGCGTGTAGTCAGCTTCCGCCCTCTGCGAGCAGATTTTTCTCATGGGGGGGGGGGAAG
>NW_009231519.1:16432-25551 GCF_000690835.1 Fulmarus glacialis
TATCGCTAAAATGCTATTTCAAAACAAAGCTTGGCAGCGGATTCAGGATAAGGTACAGTGCCGCTCTTAATCTTTTTTCCAACAGAATGGATTTCAAGTTAATGACCCCTGAAGCACATTTATTTGCTCTGTAGGAACAACCAAAACATCCTTCCTTTTTCTTTATTTGGGGACAAGAAGGGAGGTTTGCAGCACAGGTTACTTCTATTTTACAACTTGAAAGACAATTCACTGATTCGTAGGAGAATATTTACATGATTTTCCTGACTTAGAAAATACACTTTGGGCTGCAGGGACAGGAAGCAACTACTGTGAATATTTTAGCAGAGGCTGTGGGTTGTTGGCATTGCCGCAAGCACAGGTCCATCTACAGGCAAGGGCTGTGCTCTTTTCTGCATGACTTTGTCTTGATGTTGACATGTGACTTGTCTGACCAAGCCAAGGCGTGATAAGACTCGCAGTGATTTAGCAGTGCAGGAAGGGGGAAAACAATGATTGTTTTTGAGAGTGTCAGGAAAAGAAATCGCGCTCTGCTCAACTTTTTTTTTTTTTTAATTGTTTTCCAGAGTAACTCAAGCTTGAAAAAAAAAAGAGCTTGTTCTCCGTGTGATTTTTTCCTGTGGGTGATTATCTGGACATACATAAAACTGGGTCAGTGGTTCCCACCCTTTCCAAGCCGTGTTTGCAGTCACTGGATTTCTGCCAAACTTTTCAATATCTCTCATTGCCTTCAACTGTGGCAAATCAGACCTGCATAGTCCTGTCACTCCCAGCAGCAGTCACGCTGCAAACACAACTGTCTCAGCGACTACTCAGATAGTTTTTACTGATCTACAGTTGCTGAGACATGGCTGAAAGCTTGGCCTCCGGTCTTCGCATCTGCCAGGGTGATTTAAAAATATATAGTTAAAGCTATGAATGCTGAATGACGGGTACTTGTAGAACCCAGCAAACAGTCAGAACAAAACAATGATGTCGTCTTATGCTGACAGATTTTGTCATTCAATGACCTTGGAGTGCATTGATGAAATATTTTGAGGCTTCTACAGCAATACACTCCACTGCAGTTCAGGTACATTTTGCTAATATTTCTCTGAACACAAAGAATAGTTTTTCTACCCAACACTGGGTCGTACTTGTTGCCAGCTGAGGTTGTGATCATTCCAGTTAAAACTCTTTGGGCTCATTACACCCCAGGAAAGATGGGCAACATTCACAAGAAGAATAACTTGCCAAAGGACAAAGTCAGCCCAGCAACAACATTATTGCAAAAACAAGTCGTAAGGGTGTGTGTCTATGCGTATGTATGTATCTGTCTAATGAAGAGTTATATATAACTGGTAACAGCATTGGAGAATAACAGTGGGTATATCACAGCCTATACATCTGAACTTTATCAGCATTTCCCCTAACAAAAACCAGTATCGTTTTAGGGCAAAAAGAAAGCAGTTTGGGAAAATATAGTTCCATGCCAGTACTTGGATCAGTTCTTCCATCAGTGATATACCACCCCCCGTGTGCCTTCTGTTCTGGCTCATTTAACGAGGTCACCCAAATAAGACCACCTGCCCGTATTACATCTTCTGTAACATGAAACGGCCCTGGAAAGACAAAAATATTTGCCTTTTTACAACCTCCCCTGTGGCCTTTTCCCAGCTCTGGCAGCCCACATGGGCTCCCCTGCAGAGGACCAGTCCGTTATCCTGTGTGTGTGCCCTTGGCCTCATCTGCAGGGGAAAGCCGGATTCCCGTTGCTCCCCAATACAACACATCGCTCTTGTGCCAGTATTGGGTTCCTAGCTCTTCAGGCAGACACAGAGCTTCCTATTAACCTTTGAAGTCATGATCTGAAACATAATGCTGGCAGCAAAAGCCAGGATGTGGGAAGCAGGACCATGGGACACAGGCACCCTGCTCTTCTGTTTAACCAGTAGGTCACTTCCTATTAACAGTAGGGTTACCTCCTACAGGCAAAGCCATAAATCATGCCTCCCAGCAGCCACCAAGTTGAGAAAGCCATCTCTGAATTTAGAAATTGAGTCTCGAGCTATGCCATCTATTGCTCCATGCCCTATTCATTATGCTTGAATCTGTGGAATTCGTGTTTTTTTAGCCCAGCTCATAAAAATAATGTCCTGGATGATCAAAGCTCTCCTTTGATCTGCAAACCTCTTCCTTTGTCTTGAGGCACCAGCCTCAAATACCTCAAGGACATCTGCTAATGAGCCTGAAACAAGTCTGCCCTTCGCTGTGCTAAGCAGAGCTAGATGGACGAGAACAAGCAACCCTCGAGCCAGTTTGTGCAGTAGCTCGCTGGACAGTTTTTCATTTGCCTTAACCACAGCAAGGGCTCTCAGGTGTTGCAAGACATCTTGTCTCCAACTTGGCCTATCTGAAAGAGAACCGTTTGTCCCAGGATTTCATCAGCTGCCTTCAGTTCAGTCCTGACTGAAAACTCCAGTTACTTCGATAGGAAACAGCTCTTTGTCCAGGCAGTCTTGGAAAACCAACTTCATTAGGGCCAGACTCACCTCAGACTATTCTCTTTCCCAAAAGAGACCTTGGTAGTACTTGGGCACAGATTTCTGCTAATCTTCAGCTCGGTCTGATGGAGACAGCTTGGACTTTGGCAAACCTTTAACATGGACCAGATACCCTGGGAATGCTCTGTTTTAGCTACTCCTGTCGCTGTCCTGGTAGCCTGTCACATGGTGATGGGAAAGACCCGGTCTTTCTAGGAAGCATCCTGACATTGCCTGCCAAGGATAACGAGGATTTGTAGATACCTTAATCTGAGCTCTCTTTTGCATGTGGGTTCTTGCTGCTAAGCCGGATGCACGCTGTGAGGAAACACGCCAAGTTTTTCTGGCTTGGCCAGCTCAACTTGGGTTTAGGTTTGCCAGAAACTACTGGGCTTTGCTGTAACCTGTCACCACCCCAGTATCTCCCTGTGATGGCCTGAAGAGTACATGGTCCTCAGGAAGAACTGAACTAGGGACTTGTCAAAGAGAAGAGGGTTGCTCTATAGAAATGACTGGGTGAAGGAAAGGACCCAAATGATGTGAGATTCTCACACTATATAATGCTGTAAGTAGTAAGCAGACTTCTGGTGTAGCTGTGTAGGGCAAGAGCAGAGGGGTGGAGAGTTGCATGACCGGTAAGTTCCCAAACTTGCAACGTTAATGAGTTTGAGAACCTGAATTAGGCAATAAAACTGAAGCTCAGAAGAAAACAAGAAGTAGAATTCTCTGTCTATAATTTGGTTTTTTGCTGCACAGGCTAAAAAAATTTGCCATCTGGGATCTTAGAGACTCTGAAATATCCTGAACATTCACAGGGAACAAATGCATGGTCTTATGGAAGAGTGCCCATGCACAGACATGTGGCCGTCAGTGTGGCAGCAAATTAGTAGGGCACATATGTCACATAAAGAGGTGAATATCAGGCAGATTCCATGATTCTTGGAGTTCCCAAACAGATCACGGTCAAGACAGTAAATGGAAAAGAAAAGATTGAGGTCAAAGTGTAGCTCGAAGGCCAAAGTCAAAATCAAACACCACATCATTTTGATGCACAGACAGATATTGCAGTGCACAGCAGAGAAACAACTGGAGATTCAGTTAGTACTCAGTCACCAAATCTAATGGGTTTCCAGTTCTTTGCTCCCTGTGCCTAAGGTTTGCTCAGTACCAGTGAGTGGTGCTTTAGACACAAGGATGTGTAGCATTTAGGCACAATATCTGCAGCATATTATCAGGCCTCTGTCACTAAGGTTTACATCACTTTCTGACTTTGCCCCCAAATGTTAGAGGTGCCACAGATGGGAGAGTTTTGCTGGGAAAGAAAACTTGGAGTTAAGCCCAGGCTAAACACATGACTTGGGTATGCACAGTATTCCTGCTAGGTTTACAAGCAATTTACTTGCCTCTTTCATGGATTAAATATGATGGGTTTTGACCAATCTGTGTGGCAATCCATTAATTTAATCCCGTTCATTTTGGTATGAGCATATCTGTGTGTGCATTTACACTCCACTGAGTACTGGCTTCAACTCCTGCTGGACCCTGGTTGCTTGAGTCACATCAATCTATATACAGATTCCAAGTCCAAGACTGGCTGCTGGAATTCAACGTTTTAATGTTTGAGCAGTTAGGTGGTATTAGGAAACAGATAAAAGGCCCAATGGATATATGCAGGTTTCCTCTAATGACATATTTAATGCTTAGAGAGGAAATTATCATAAAATTGGAGATACCCGAATCTGATGAATAAAACAATGTAGGACCAGTTTATACACATACATGCATATATATATACACACACATATACATGCAGGTCCTACACTGTTGGGGGTTTATATATATGTACATATGTATATGTCTCTATGTGTGTATGTGTATATGTATATGCATATATATGTATGGGGGAGTGTCTATGTATTTGTTCTGCTGATGCTGTTAGGTAGGGGCTGGTGAGCGAGCGCGGCTTCTGCAGCATCCCACCCTGCGGGATTGGGAGGGGTTGGCAGAGTGCCCCGCGAAGGAAGCTGGACCGCTCTGGCGTGGCTCCAGCCCGCCGCTGGGCAGCTGCAAGCGCAAGCGGGCCAAGCCCCGTCTGTTTGATTCGGCCTCTGAGGCATGCCCTGAGCTGCAGCATCTGAAGGGCCTAGCGACCTCTGTTTCTCAAAAGCTCATGGGGCAAAACCCATATGTCTCCATTGGAGTTAGGCCTCCCAAGCGTCCTTTCCAGCTGATGGAGAGCAATGGGCACTCCATTTCTGGCACAATTTCTGACCTATCTTAGGGTGAGGTGACTCACTCTCTAAAAGCACGTGGTTCTCACCACTGAATAAATGGGAAGTGAGGATGACTAGCTCAAAGCGGTGACTACTTACATTTACTTTGGATTTGTCTACGTTTAATCAGATGATGGAGAAGTCTGTGGTGTTCCCTAAACAACTGCTGGCTTTCTGCAGAAATGTGTCTTGAGAGAACAGCTGGAGCAGAGCTTTATCATTTGGGGGTGCACAACAGATAAAGCTAGTCTGATCGTTTCATCTCTGCATCCACAGAATTACATCATTTTAACCAGAAATGAAGCATTTTATGTTTAATTTATTCTTCATTCATATACATAATCCACTGGTAGACAGGCTCTTCTAATCCTCTTGTCAGCGAGGGCTTTGTGGGGTTTATGTTCTCTAAGATTATATATCCTAGCAACACCAGAATTAAACTAGTTGCAGCAAAAGAGGAAAGCTGCAGGAACGTCCCAGATACTGGACATTCTCTGTCGTCTAATTAATACGCTGCTCCCAGTGATGTTTCAAACAGCTCAGCAGCCCAAAGATGCATCTTAACAGTGGCATGATCAAACGAGGTATACACCATTTCTTACAGTCACTTTTTTCAGATCCCTAAAATTCCCTTTGATGTTATGCTAATTGGTAGAGACACTGTAACGTGGTTACACAGGTAGCTCTCAGAGTTGGAGGGAGGGCATGTGAGTAACAGGGAGAGATGGCACCACTTCTATTTCTCTGAAGGTAAAGAGATGCTCTGCTCTCCCGTGCTGATTGCTGGGTATCTCTTGGCATGTGAGCTCACAGAAGAAGTTTCCATTTTAGTAATGGCACTTTTCTCCATATTTCTTTTTTCTTCATCTGTTTTTTATTGAAGCAGAACTATCTAAAAAGGAAAAACTAAATGGAGTCCCGCTACAAAAGCCATATCTGATACGATGCAGCAGCTGGGCAGCACTTTGATCTACAATATCCCTGGATTAGATTCTGCATATGTTTCTGTGTGATACTGAAAGACATCAGTGAAGAATAAAGTCCATCAAAATTTCCCCATTTTTAAACAAACAAACAAACAAACAACAAGAACAACAAAAACAGCAGAAAAAGGTTCTTCTCACGGATGTTGAAGACCCCCTGTTGGGCTGCAGCTCGGATGGACGGCCAGCTTTCCCAGTGACTCTTAGCACTAGGCCCTGTTTTACCTTTACGTCCTGAACTTCTAGGAGGAAAAACTTCCATCCTACCAGAAATGATTTAAATTTCTTTTTCCATTCCAGCCCAGGCTCATTTATCTCACTTGTTTTGCAAACAGGCCACGTAGCTCAGCTACCCCCTTCACTGCCAGCCCAGTTTAAAGAAGGACAGGCAGACTGTCACGCTTCCAGGTGTGACAGGCGGTCCTGTTCACTGCTAACCCCCAGGCATCCTTCTAAAAATGTGTGTCACAGTCCCAGTCTCCTGCTCCCTCCTTTCTTTTGGATGTTACCAGCCCTCCCTCATCCCCAGGGTGATGTGGGAGGGAGCTCGTCCTTCCTTACCCAAAGGATTTCCATGTGCCCTGGTTTGCCCTCCTGCTCTGCCATCCTCCCACTAACGCTGGTGGCTCCACTGGCTTTTCCCCCACTCTCTCTTTCCTTCCTTGCAACCTGGCATTATTTTTTTATTCACTTGCAGTTGGTAAAAATGATGCCAACATCACCTGGGGCTGTGGCCAGAGCTGAGTTAAGGCAGAAGTATCTGTCTGCTGGGAGGCAATGGCCCTACCACCGATGAGCTGCTCAAAGCTGATAGTTTGGGTCAGCGGATATCACGTCACACTGCATTTGTCACCCGCTTCTTTCCTAGCTCTCTGATTTCCCCCTGAATCTATGGGCTGTGTCCATGGTTGCCTGTAAGACACCACGTAATTCTGGAATTGATTGACTTCTTCAGCATCCTCAGATAATTATACCAGGGCAGAGACTTGTCCTGTAGCTGAACAAAGGGGCTTGCTTTGGTTTGAAAAAAAAAAAGAAAATGTTTCATCTGAAAAATGAAAAAAAAAAACGCCAAACCATTCAAGAATGGTTGCTTGCTTAGTAGGCGATATTTCCCAGAGGTCTGTAAGACATACAGATTGAATTCACCCAGTCATTCCCTATATAAATATTCCAGCCCCTGCCTGACACCTTCTTATGGGGAATCTCAAGCTGTAATAAATGAATTTAAAAAAAAAGGCCATATGAGAGGTTCACCAGATCAGTGTATCTGTTCTTCAGCATATGATTAACTCCAAAATTTCAGAATACTAGGGATCTATGCATACATTAATACAGTCAATTTTCTTGATAGCATACTGCCATATCTGCAACCTTACCAGACTACACTTACAGCACATATACAGCCCATACAATAGCATCCTGGTCAATAGCATATAAAAATGATGGATGTAATCACTCTGTTAATTACTCTTGTTCTTTATCAGAAAATTATTATTAAATTTACCTTCTTAATTTATCATTACCATCACAATATTTGGCATTTTTCCACTACTTGGAATGATTTGATTCTGAGAAAATCAGAGCTTTTATTTAAAAAGATCGTTTTAAAAGGCTTGAACCATTATGTAATAAGACTTGAAAATGAAAATTAAATAGGCCCTAACGGTTCGGAAACCAGAAGGCAAATTGAAAGAACCTACCATTTATTAAAAAAAAAAACAAAACAACCAAACAAAACCAAAAACCAAACAAAGAAAAACCTTTCATGGTTTTCAAGCCAGTTTCCTACTACTTAAGGATCTGATACATGTGGCTTAAAATCCTGAGCCTGACAATGTTGCTAAACTCAAAAAACTCCTCAGAAGTAGAAACCTTCTGATGTACTCCTTCATCGAGCCTCTGCCTGCTCCATGCTGGGCAACATGTTTTTTCCAGAAGTGTCCTAACTCCCTGTGACGGTATCAGGCACTTCTCAGTTCCTCTCCTCTTGCTCCCTTCTCTTTCCCGGCGGTGTGAGATGCTCAGCACTCGCACTGCTTCTAACTCCTTCCCATTTGCTTTACGCTTGCTTTTTCGTTTCCACTGTTGTTTGCTCAGACTTCTCCTTGGGATGTAGCTGCAAAGAAGCAGCTAGTTGCAGAATTATGCTAAGGCAGCCCAAAAGGGGAAGGGATGCCAGCAGCCCAGAGATCCTAGGGAGATGCTGTGGCATTGCGGGCAATCCCCAGTGCCCTTACCAGCTTCTCCTTCCCTGCCGCAGCCGCTGCCTCCTTCTCTTCTTCAGCTCTTTGCACTATTACCTGCCCTGCTGGGCCTCAGGGACGAGGTGGGCAGCCCCCTCCTGGTCCCACCAGGCTGCTGGAGGGGACGGGGTGTTGGGGAGAAGGGCTAGGGCATTGAAGACCCCCCGGGAAGCAGTGCTGCGGCAGCTGCCTTTCTCGTGTGGCCATTTCTGCATCCACACTGGTTATAGCATGCCTCACCGTCTCCTCCTCCACAGCCACGGTTGCCTTCCCACTGCCCATCCCCATGGCAGTGCCATCTCTCCTCTCCTGGCTCCCAGGCTTTAGCGTCCTATTCCTGTTCAATGACAGTACTAAAAGCAAATGCTTAGACGGACAGAAGGACAAATGTAGGCAACTAATGCAACACATCTGTAAATATTTGTCTTAGCTTTCTAAGGGAATGGCTTTGGCCGTATCAAGATCCCTTTCTGTAACCAGTCAAACTGCACCGGCAAAAAAATGTTCAGAGAGGTGGGAAGAGGTGCTGGCCCTGCATGACAAGCTCTCTCGCCCTCAGTGCTGCCAGAATTATAATTTGATAGACGCTGTGAAACTAATTGCTATGGCACTGCACTGGCTTCTTAAAGCCTTTGTTGCAAGTTTTACAGCAGCGTTCCTGCCAGCATACGCTTATCACCAAAATGCTGCTTTCCTCTGATTTTCTGCTTTTCAAAGGAGGGCAAGAATGTCTTGCTGTGAGTGGGAGCATGAAAAGCCCCAGACTACTTCTTGAAATGAGTTTTGAGGACAAAACTCTGAGATCTGACTGCTCATTGCAGTGGAGCTGGATTCTTAGCACAAGATTTCCACAACTAAGTTTTGTAAGGCCAAGGTGAAAGTAGTATTGAGGTGATACTGTTTAAAGGCACATCCCCACTGCTCCAGACAAAGTCTAGTTCAAATAAATTGCACTAATGCAGCAGTCAGCAGTAAGGGAGGCTGGAAATGCACATTCATCTTCTGTTCAAATGGAAGTCCACTGCTATTTCCATTTCAGTGCTTGAAAAACATCTGAATTACTCCCTTGTATATTCATAGAATCATAGAATCATA
>NW_009231520.1:0-13984 GCF_000690835.1 Fulmarus glacialis
CCCCCAAAAAAAAAAGGGATGTTTTGCTGGATATGGAGAATTGTTGTAAGTTTAAAACTCTGGGTAAGACTTTAAAACCAGAGCAAATGCAGTGAGGCTTCCAGTGCTGTAGAGAGGCTTAAAGCCTGCTCTTGAACTCAAGGCTTTCACCTGCCCCCAAATTTGTATTTGTTTCTCTGTCTGTGTGCTTATGACTTTGTCAAGAGAAAGTAGTCTCTCTTTATGCAGAAGCTGTCAAAATAAACATGGTATAAGAGGACATTTCTGGTCATGCTTTACTGAGATGGAGTCTAATAAAAGTACTCTCTTTCTCACTCCACTTGTCTACCTGGTCTTATTTAGACTGTAAGCTCTTCAGGCCAGGGGACTCCCATCAGGAGCAGATGGGTTCAGTCTGTGTAGTGTTGTCCTGTGCTACTATAATCTAAGTAATGACAGGGGTCACCCTGGAGGGCCAAATCTTGCAGTTCTCATACGACCACAGTGAGCTTCAGAGGCTCTAAACAAAATTGCATTTGTTCCTTTTGGTCCCATATGCCTGCCCCCTTGGCTCTATGTCATTCTTATTACAATTATTTTGATAATTAGTTTTTTACACATTTTTTTCAGTTCAAAGGTTTTAAAATAATGCCTGAGCACTGTGGCAGCCCACTCCTGGGATGCTTTCAGAGTGTGATTTTGGAGCTATTTGATTTATGCCATCAATCAAATGAGGCATATAGGAGGTGCTGTGGAATGGAGGGGGCAGTTTCATCAATACTACTTTTTTGCATGACGTCACTGAATTGAGTTGTCCCCCAAACTGCTCTTGAGCATGGTTTTGGAAAGAGCTAGTTGGAGCTCGGCAGGGCCAGGGAGCAAGTCAATAATAACCAGTGGGCTCACTGGTCAAGTTTGTTCAGTGACCATCTTTATTCACAATATAGCACATTCCTGTATAGATCAACCTGAACTGGATTGACAGAGGGAATGAAGTGTTTGCTGGCAGACCACGAGTCAGGTTCTAATGACTGCACTCATCTTGTGCGTGCTGTTTGATGTCGTATGAGCAAGCACATACCTGTCTGCAAATCTCTTCAAAGAGCAATGAAAAACTGAAATGCATTCCCAGTTACAACTCTGGAATCAAAAAAGCAGGATCGGGCTTTTCTCTTTTTACAAGCTGCATTTGTTATATAAGCAAATGTTAACACCAGTTAATTTTGAAAGAAAAAATCAGAAATAAGATCAAAAGATGAATCCTGACATCCTGCATGGCTTATATTGTCCAACAAAGGACAATCATGGTTCAGGGGAGTTAATTTTCACATAAACACAAATGTATTGCAGTGCAGCATGAAATACTGACCAATTCCTCCTTAAGTGCATTGAGCTCTCAGCTAAGTAACCATGAGGTCTCCAGCCGAATGTATTTTTTTCTTTTCTTACTGCTTACCTACACTGGAAGCTTGATAGAGCCGCTAGATCTCTCTTCACCCAGACAGCCCACACCTTTGTGAAATTAAACGCGTATTGGGGGCATTCTTTGGGGAAAGGCTAGTTGCTTTATACAACGCCTCTCCACCTCCCTTTCTCTCTGTAGCGTTTGTGTGGAGCAGACACTTGTGCGTATTTGTGTAGCTGTGGGCCCCAGTTTGTGCTGTCCCTCCCTGTTCCTCCTGATGCCCCAGCACATCCTCTGGGTACTATCGGCTCTTTCTCAGCTCCCTTGGCAGGCTTCAGACCTCTGTGCCTGGCTTGGAAGACCTCTCAAGTTTTGCTTTTCCTTTTATGCAGGAATGAACTGTGTGACCTGTTGGACCTTTATTTGTTCTTGCTACTGACTGGGAGCTGAGCTCCTGATGGGCCCTGGGCTGCTGGTTCCCACGACTGCATTTTTTTGCCTTTCTCCTTTCCAGTGCCCTCTCGTGGCTCCTCTCAGCAGTACCTTTGAGTAGCAACAGCAAACCAACCGTACCTGACTCCTTCTCCCACGAAACAGGTTAACAGGAGCAGCAACAGTCAGCTTTGGTGTAACTCACATGACTGTTCACTGCCATATACACTGAAAATAATACTGAAACTTAATAATTAGTAATCACTGATTTATTTAATCACTAAAGTATTTAGTAATTGAAAAGAAAAAATACACATTAGTTTTGGACTTGGGTAACACCCAGCTTCAGTATTCTTTGTTGTTCATCAAATCCAGTCTCATTCACAACACCAACTTGGAGAAAGCTTCATTTATCATGAGCGTTAGCATGGGAGAAAAAATGGAATATAGGGTCTGTATATCAGTATACATGCATTGTTCCGTAATCATAATTGCAGTGTTAAGATGGAAGTCCAACTCAGTCACAAAACGCTGTTTTAGTAATCCTGGTTAATGAAACTGATGATTTTGCAAATGCTTATGGAAGAAGATTCCTTCTCCCAAACATTTCAATATCACAGTTAGATGCCCAGGAGGAGACAGAGAGGAATCCAGCATGTTCAGAGGACAGTGTCGTGTTCAGATGGCTCCCTAACAATTCAGTTTCCATAAGGACACAGTGAGTGCTTGCTATAGGCACAGGTATTAATACCACAGGTCAACTTTCCATACGTAATGAAATAGGCCTGGAAATCATGACATAAAAACATTCCAGGTCTTAGTCGACTTCTGATTTGAAGGCTTCAGGGTGCACCCAGCTCATCTTCTCAAGCTTTGTTCTGCAGCTGCTGGGGACAGAAATTAAAAAAGAATTGGCAGCTGATATTTGCATGCAGAGCCCCAGGTCCCAAAGGCTTAACAAACCTGTAGGTGCTTCTCTTTTCTGTCCTTTCTCCAAAAAGCCAATGGATAGGGTGACAAGTGAGGCTGACTGCTTCCAGCCTCCTCAGGACAGCACTTCGGAGCCTGGAAGGTAACAGAGGGACTGGCAGTCCCTATAGGAAGGCTCAGCAGCAACAGAGTGAGAAGCTATGGGATACAGAGGTGGAGCCGCTGCCTTTTATCTCCCAGGCAGCTCCTCCCTCTGCAGAGTGCGGAGAGGCGGACAGTGCCCAAGCAGGTGTCTTTCCAGTCAGCTTTGGGGCTCTGATGCCTCAGACTGCCTGAGCACTGGGTGCAGAGATGCACCTCCACTGCTGAAACAGTACCAGGGCCCAGAGAGAGCAGCTGAGACAAGAGGAGCCAGGAGACATGGAGCCAGCTACTTAAAAGAGGCAGCAGGTAGCGGGTTGTGGCATGGGAACAGGTAGCTGGTACATTTACAGGTTGTCCAAAAAATGAACTGTTGGGAGATACAGCAGAAGAGCTACGGATAAATAGAGAATGTATTTAAAAGGGCAGAAGAGTTCTGAATTGTTTAATTATTAGCTTTTATTTAGGAGATTTGTCTGCTTTATATAATACCCCTATTATGACTATATACAATAGCCTTGTGCCATTTTAGTTAATTAATCCTTGAGAAAAAGGGAAATACTGTTATCTTCACTTTCAAGTGAGGCACTGAAAATAACTGAGTGACTGAGCCACTGAGCAGGGAAATGAACTTACCTCCCTGAATAGCAGTTCACCTGCTAGATCATGTTTCGAGACGTAACTATGCCTGTATTGTGTGAGGAATATTTTCTTTTTCAGTGGGAAGAATGGAAAAAAAATTAGTTACCAGCTCCAGAACGTATCTTGGGCATCAGCCACTGTTTATGAATAGGAACTGAAAAAAAGAGGAAAGGGAAACGGAGCTTTTGGGAGAGAAGAGCACTCATTCCCTTTGCTTTATTTTGTTTTGCTTATTTCCAGGTTGACTTATGCTTTTTTTTTTTATTTAGTGGATTTATTCTCACAGATCTATGACAATGAGAATAGGTGGCAGCAAAGCAGTTTTAATTTTATCCTCAAATTTAAAAATGGAAAGCAAAAGAAATTAATCGGGAGGTACACTGAGCACCACTCACTGCTCCTCTCTTGGTGACCCATTAACAGCATATGATTCTTATGGAGAAGATTAATCCCCTCCTTACTTTGTTCTAGACAGTCTCTACAACAAATCATTTGGACGTAGTTATTTGTTAAAGGAACAAAACTGTTCTTACTGCCTTACGGCAGATTATTTACTGAGTTCATAATTTGTTGCAAATAATTCCTTACTGTATTCTCTTGACTGACATTTGCTCTCACAGGTCTAGCAATAGAGGATGGGAATAAAATGCTACGTAGGGAATGTATTTTTTCACCTTTTTCCATACTCATAACCTCGGAAGGCATTTGTTGCGGAGGTGCAGCCATACTCAGCACCCTCTTGGAGCTTCAATTATTTTGTCTGGCTTAGCATTTGAGGGGTCTGACATTGCAGCCTTTATTTTGGCTTATTTGCAGAAGTAGTCCTGTTGACCGTCGGAGCCTCTCGGAGACTAAGAATAACTTTTTGGGTGTTAGAGATCTAGATTAGGGGCCCAACTCCATATTATTTGAAATAATTTTTGGAATCGACCCCAACATACCCATGAGCTCCATGGGTGAGGAGAACAGGATACCAGGACAGCACCACTTGGGTATATTGTTGTTCCAGTGGAGCTCCCTCCCTGAACAAAGCATTAATAAAGAAATTCTTTCCTAAGAGATACTCCACCCGGGATATTTCAGGGCACGAGTGCTCTATTGTGTCTTGTTTGTGGAGGAGATACTATTATTATTTACTACTGATACTGTGCCACTGGCATGTTTAGTGGTTTGTAAACACTTATGAAAACAGGTCCTTGAAGCCCTGAAGCACTAATATGTTAAAGAAGTGTAAATAGAAGCAAAAATAGCAGGGAAGACTGTGATTTTAAAACCTTTACTCGCTTTGGTAAACAATTACTGTCATAAATAATCCCACTTTGGGACTCTCCTTGTTCGAGTGGGGGTACTGTAACCAAAGGCAATTAGTTAAGTTGCATATCAAGTTTTTTCCTCATCCCTGTTTTTTAATAATCCTGTCTTGTGGTGGGGCCTGTGCATCTGGACTAACTAAATTGAAGTCTATGGTGTAACTCCGGTTTTACATCTGCAGACCAGGGTCCGGACCGGCATTGCTGCCAGGTCTTCGGTATTGTCTTTTCATACTAAACTTATTTCAGTGTTAACGAAAGGTCAATCCTTTCCTCCAAGGCTTTGCACTTCTTTGTGTTTGAGAGCAGGGTGTTTTCTACAGCCTGTGGGGGGGGCAGAAGGAGACCCAGGAGCACCTTTGCAGTGTGTTATGTTTGGAAGAGCCTGTAGTGGTAGTGGTAGTGCACCGACTGTATTTCTTCTTTCTTCACGTTATTGGGGCCACAGGGGCTCCCCACGGGGCTGGCAGTTGGCAAGGCCTCGCCACCAGGGCCAGTCCCACCATCCCACAGCCCCAGTGAGGCAGCCGGGGGCAGCCCCAGCCCGAACATGGTGGCGCGGCAGGGCCGAGGCCAGGCCATGGGGTTGAGTCAGGGTCAGGATCAGGCCCGGTGAGGGTAACCAGGTCCACCACAGCCCGGTAATCACGGCAGGGCTGTGGCCAATAGTGAAGGCATAATCACGGCAGGCCTGTGGCAATGATGCAGGGCCAAGGTCAAGCCATGAAGTCATGTCAGGGTCATGCCTGGTGACTGTGACCGGGATCAGCTATGGCCCCGTGATGGCCAGGGGCGGTGCGGCCGGGCTGAGGCCGGGTTGGGACGTCAGCCCGTGGGTCAAGGCCCGGATCAGCGCGGCAGTGGCTGTGCACAGACGCCGCTGGGATGCGTCTGGGGCAGTAGCTGGAGCAAGGCCCAGTGGGACAGCCTCTGTTTAAAAGCAGCTCCCAGGGGAAGGAGGGGTGGCCCTTGCTGAGGCCTCTGGCTGTCTTCATGACAGCTTTCTCCAAGGCCACCAGCTCTGCTCTTTCCAAACTGGCTCTGGGCCCAGGCGGCCAAACCCGCAGGAGCAGGAAGGACACGCTCAGGGCATTTTCACCCATGCTCGTTTAAACACAGGCTTTGTGTCAGGGTTCAAATTAATGTTTGCATTTTCAAGTGACAAAATACTGTAGAAATGAAAAATGATTATTATTGTTATTATTATCTAGCCCACTTTCTGATGTCACTAGGGCTACCAAAAAGAAGATATATGTTGAAACTGATGAGATTTAAGCCAAGGCTTACTGTTAAGCCCATGGGTAGACATGTTTTAAGTCCAAGCTTAATGGCAAAAGTAGAATTAATTGAGCTTTGTCTATATAGATAAATTGACCAGGCTTCAAGAATAAATAGGTCAGGCACAGCAGTACAAGCTAGCATTAACTACTGAGTAGACAGTCAATATGGGGAGTTATTCTGGTATAGCTAATACAGAACATTCCGATTTTGTTAGTTTTTCTATGGAGTTGTGACCCAGTTAAGGACTCGTGCACCTTGTAGGAAGTCTGTGCACTTCCCAGGTTTGACCTTTCCAATAGTAATGTCTCTATTTTCTCAACACCCTCTGTCTCCTCCACAATTCAAGTGCAGAAGTTAAAATAATAATTGATATTAGTGGGAATTGGAAATGGCCATCAGGTGGAAGAAGACAGCTTCCCATACTAAGCAAGCAAAGAGTCATGGAGGCTCATGGAGAAGAGACTGAAATGCTGAAAACATCAGCAAAGTATGGTCACTCTCACTTTAGCTCAGCTTTCTTATATATGTCTATTAAGTAATGCCAGTAGCATGTGCGGTAGAGTCACTGGGCCTCTGGAAGGTAATGCCAGTGAAGTATAACACACTGCCTGTCATTGCTGCAAGGAAAGGAATGAATATCAGCCTGCAGTGAGCAGCCTTGGAAGGATGCCAGAAATGTTTTCAGGTACTGACTTCTTCTTCGCACCGTCTGTGTCCCAACAACTTCAAGGCCCCGCACATATTTCAGAAATATTAAATCAGTTATGCCAGGAAGTCAAAAAAGTGTTGCACAGGAACATGTCTGATTCATGTTCAGAGTGGCTGGATATCTCCCCTGGTACTGACCAGCTGTGCTCCAGTGGCATTTTCAGGTTATGTGTGTCTTGTAATCCTGTCAAAGACTGCAGCACATGCTTTCCGTGGTGAAGCCCGAGGTGCTGGAGTTTTGCTGGGTTTGGTCCCTGAGGTACTTCAGATTCTTGGATTCATCTAGACATGCAGCACTTGCACCTCCTGTAGACATAGCTCTTAGAGAGATCTGGCTAACGGCTGAGAGCAAACCTTGTTGGGCTGTATGTCAAGACTTCAGCTGACATTCATTGGTTTGTATCAGATGCTGTTTTGCCAGCATTTGAAAAATCTTGCATGCGTCCGTCTCCTTTTCTTCTTTAAAATTTAGTTTTTGTCAGTGGTTTATGCATACTGAATTTAATCATCCTTTAAAATCTTTTTGCTTTCTGAATCTAGTTTTCAAATCAAGTGGAGTTTGGCCCAATGGAGTTTTTAGCTTTGGGCAGAGAGACCACATTTCTTCTGTGTTCCGTAACTGTGTCCACAGGACTATATAGACTAAGGACTGATCTCAGTTCGGCCTTTCCTGTACTTGTTTTAAATCGCAAAATGACTTAATTCCCTGAAGCTGACAGTCTGAAAAGTTTCACAACTTACAGATTTCATGTGAGAAGTGCACTAAAGTAAGTAGGGAGAATTTGGGAATTTTTCCTGAGGACTTGTGCATCTAAATGTTCACATGAATTGTATTTTTAATTCTTCGTTGCAGCTAAATTAAATGTTAACACTGTTAAACGTAACAAGCTGTATTTAAACGGCCGCATTTTAAACTACCAGAAACTATATTCTTTTTATCAATCTTACCTCAGAAATAAATAGTTATATGTACTGGTACCATACTAACTGTGACCAAACACATCAAAACCACAAAACAAAAGCTAAGAGTTAATGTTGAAAAGTGCAGTCTGTTTGCACTTTATTGCATATAAATTACACACAGTTTAATTTGTGGTTGGAATAATCAAGGAACTGCAATACTTCTGCTTGCCATATCTCTGGATTTCTTATAGAGGGGCCTGAGTGCAGAGAGCTGCAGTCAAGCAAAGATGCAGCAGTGTGGCTGGGGGGGTCTGCAGTCTGTTTCTTCCTGCATTATAGACTTGCGTGTTCTTAAATATGTATTTATATGTATATAAATATATATATAATTATATACATACGCATATTTAAAAGTATTATTATCCTATAATATTTCTATTTCCAGTGGAAGAGCCGTGATAAATTATGAGATCTAAGCTGTTATAGCAGAGAATCTATGTAAGTATATATTATATACATGTATATAAGCATTGTATTTCCAGATGAAGAATTCACTGTGATGAAAAGTCCACTGTGTCAACTTTTAGAGCTTACATTCATTCTTATGACAGCTTTCCTT
Organism: Fulmarus glacialis; assembly: GCF_000690835.1. Lineage (NCBI taxonomy): Eukaryota > Metazoa > Chordata > Aves > Procellariiformes > Procellariidae > Fulmarus > Fulmarus glacialis. The sequence continues at coordinate 8,351 of NW_009231520.1, forward strand.
AATTTAAAGCAATGTAAACAAGGCTTTTGTAGTGTTGTAGTAACACATAAACTGTGCCTTCTGTCTTACTTCTGTTGACCAGAATCTTGCTTCAGCTCTGTGTGAGACTCTGCATAATTATCTGAGATTGCAAAGGTGTATTTCAAGAGCCCTAGGCTTCAAGCTTAGCTCTGTACAAACAAATGTCTAAGCCCGTCTGGAGCCTCTCAATTTTAGAGCTCTGTCCAGACCCATGGGTTACCATACACAAACGTGCTTGCAGGGGTGGGACCTTGGTCTTCCTTTGAAACCAATTCCCCTCATTCGGAGTACTCACCTGGCCTGTGTCCGTTTTCTTGTTTTCCCCTTATATTGTTGCATAGCAAAGGTTTTGCATAAAGAAAGTCATACGATAACATGAGGAATAGCATCTGCATTGTATGTCTTTGTAAGGCAGTTAAATTTTTAATACATGGCTGAGCTGTAAATTACTTGCATAGATGGCTGTCTCTTTGCAGGCTATCAGTATGTATAAAAGGTCTCACAATCAACCAGCAGCTCTACCCTGGAAAAGTAAATATGTCTGCTGTTAATCATTAGCTTCAGATGTACTGGGAGACCTGGGAAGACCTGATCCCCAGCCTTCCAACCCATTGTGTGGCACACAGTATACATCTATATTGCCATGTAAGATTTCCAGGACAGAAATTCAGGAGCCCAAAACTTCCTGCTGTCATGCAATGTTTTTGGACTGAGACTACATCTATCCCTGCAAACAAATCAGAATCTTTGCATGGAGAATTATATCCATTGCACCTATTAGCATGTATTAATGCTAAAGGGAATTCCTATTAATGAAGTAATCTCATTAGAGATATTAATTACTACCATTCAGAAGCTATGTGACACATTTTAAAAATGATAGGTAGCCTTCCTTTCCATTGCATCATGGATTTGTTTTGTTATTAACATATGATGTTGGTAGGTAGCAGTGTGAGTATTGACAGCATAATAAAGTAACACCCTTTTTTTTGACCTGTCATTTGCAGCCTGTAAATCATCAATCATTGCAGATTGTAAATCATCTGTAAAACATTCTCAGAGTGGAGCTTTCCCCTGTTTTGTACTCATTGTAGAGGAAATGGCAGAGAGTCAGCCCGAGCTGGAGAGTCACCGACAGTTGTGACATTACTAGCAGTATTTCACCTCATTCACTCTTGCTGACCAGCTGCCCAAAGGATTAAAAGCTTTCATATTCTAAGTATGTATAAACTCAATTAAAAGATACATACTTAGAGCCTTTTCTATTTTTTCCATCAGGGCTGAAAAAATGTTTTCACTGTAAACCCAGGGTAGCTGCTAAAGAAATAGTTTCATGTTAAAAGTAATGTTTTGAGGCCTTGTTACAGCTTGAGATGGGTGATTAATCACCCTCAGTTACCATGATCTCTGTTTTCAATGCTATGTGCTTTAAAAACTTAACTTTATGAAGACAGTCATTGAGCTTCTGATTTCTGAGCTTTAACTGGGAACTTCTGATTCCTGAGCTGCCAGAGCAGAGAGGAGTTACATGGTCAGCATGAGAATGAACCTCGTCCTTGTCCTTACAACATTTCCTAGTTTTCTCTTTCAAAAGAGTCAGTCTGTGCTCTTGCCCAAGGGAACAGACAAAAGCTTCAAGGGGAAATGGAGTGTTGGACTCGGTGAAGGAAAACAGCAGCTAGAGTAAGTCGTCTGCAGTATATTCATTTCATATAGTTTAATACAAGAAGTTAATGCTTTCAGAAAAGACAGAGGTAACTTTTAGCCACTCTGCAGAGGGTGCTTAAGAAATTGTAGACATAAAAGAGTTATAGAGTAGAAAGAAGTATTCAACGCACAGTGCGAGTCCGATGGGAACGTTTCATGTATGGTGATAGTCTCACCGTCTTTGTGGATTGTGTGTAATGAATGTACACATTGCCACCGTGTTAGGCTATCTCAAAGCAGGTGATCAGCTTTAATTTAGAAGAATAAATCTGCTGAATAGAGGTAGTGTAATAATGTCAGATTTTGTGATTTTTCTACTTTTTAATTAAAAAGAAGAGAGGTGGAAATGGAAGGATTTTCCCCGTGAGCAGACAAGGTGGAACTTCAGTAAGGCCAGAAGAGATGTTCTGTCTTTAACTCACATATTCCATGCCTGTATCTCTGACACACACGACCGGACTTAATGTGTGAATCTGATGTCTATTGGCAGAAAAGTGTTCTGGGGACAAAATGACATCTACTGTTTGCAGCTATCTGCTTAAGTAGCCCTACTTGCTGCTTGAAAGAGTACTACAGAGTGGGTATCAAAATCATGTGCAAAATTGGTATCTTTGTGTTTAAAGTACTTCTGCCTATTAAATGTACAGTCTGGGAGGAAAAACTAGAGAAGATTAATTCCTTTTTCACTTTCTCCCCTCTTCCATCTCCTGGTTTTGCACATTTCTGGAATCTAAATATTTAGGGATAATTGTGAGCTGGCAGCTTGATGTGCCCATCAAAGTGGGACTGAAAACATATCCTATACAGTTCCTTGCTGGGCTGTGAAGTGTTTCCCCTGTCCTTCAGGTGAACCTTTCTTGGCACTTCCAGTTACTCCTTTCCATCCAGGGGTGTCACCACTAGGTGACTCTCCAGCAGCCCGACCTGATGCCTGTCCAGGATAGTGAAAGTTCTTCCATTATGTTTATTGGTATTTGGGTCATGGTCAGAAAGAAACACTGAACCAACACAGTCTTTGGTCTTCCTTGTTGTGGCACATCCTCTTTGCCCATACACATCTTTAGTTTTATTGGTCACATACTCAGACAGATACGCATTCTGAAGGCAACTTAGTGGGGTAGTGGGCATTATAACATCGATACATAATAACAAGAATGACAGCAGCAGTAATAATAATGAAAAGGATGAAGACTTAGAAAACTAGTATTTTGGTGAAAGAGAAAATTAAATCTGAGTGGTTGATAAGCAACAACGTAGCAGGTTAGATTGAAGCATTATTGCCAACAGAACATTTTGTTCATCAAAATAGAGGAGGCCTTGATTTTTCAGAGAATTACTGCAGAAATGCTTAATTTTACAAATACAAAAGCCAAAGAAAAAATAAGTGTGTTTTCAGTTAGATCTTTTTACATTGTCTTGTAGTGTATGCAACCAAAACATGGGAGTCAGTTTTCCCCTCTGATTCACCTACTTCTGCATAATGTTTTATATGTAATAATGAAGGTGACTTGGTTTATTGACATTAGCCAAACAGAAAACAGTAAGAAAGAAAAATAAACAAAAGATTGCTTTAATGTGAGTAAAAATATACCAGCTACTAAGAATAAAGACTGCCTTAGAAAATAGACTTATTGTGTGTCTGACGTGAGAGGAAAGAGTATCTTAGCTCTGCGTATCATTATTTTTCTTCCTGGTAGGATTAACCTGCCACAGGAGCTGCTCTGGCACCTTGGAAACCAGAATGTTGTTGTTATTGCTATTATATGTTTATATGAAATGGTGGATAATAATTTTTGCAAATTACTTCAGCTGTGGTAGTCTTTGCCATTGTCAGTAATGCTTCTTTTCCCCTTTTTTTTTTCAAATAAGATGACAACTGAAAAGTATGTCTTTAAATTATTTTTATTAAAAGCAACTATAAGTAAGAAGATATTCTTGCATATGCATTTTAGAGCTACCTGTGGCTGTGATAACAGCCAGAGTTTTCTAGAAAATTAACTGGCCATAGAAATGATAGAGATGCACAGTTCACCAGTGTGGTATAATGTTTAAAGCAGTGGGAAGGTGATAAGTTGAAGCAAAAAAATGAGGAAAGAACTGGTTCTCCAGGCACTATTTTTTAGCATCTCTAGCCTTTTCTCGCTGACAAAGTAAGGAATATAAAGAGAGTAAAGACATAAGCTTGTTTTAGCTAACTGTTTTTGCAGATTATCTGTCCTGCTGTAGTTTTTATCTAATGTTTCAGCACTGTTTTTATCTGCAGTCCTTTCAGCCTTGTCTTCTCAGACACTGAGAGCTTTGATCCAATGAGCAAATACTGGTCTGCTTATCCTTCATCCGGTGCAATTCCTCGTGCTCAGTGGTTGCTGTGTATCTGTCTCTCGTGAGGTGTGTGGTCCCTTTAGGGCCAAATCCTGCTTCTGAAATCAGTAGGAATCATAATTTCTGCTTTGGCAAAAGTGGGGTTGAGTCCTCTGTCCCCTGCAAACAGCAGAGGTATCCCCAGACGTCCCATTTGGCAACCCAGTTTCTACTATCTTAGACATCTGTCTTCTGCTTTATATTCAGGATGAAGATGGTAGAGAAAATACCTTTCCTCTTACAGCAGCAATTAAAGCTCCTTATTATCCTAACAGGAAGTGGCAGGGGGAGGCTACAGCTCTTTTCACAGTATGTATGATAACCCACATGAAAGTCTAGTACATAAAAACATTTAGGTTAACTTTTCCCCGGAGATGTCTGTATATGAAATATTGGGACATCCTTGTGCCAATAAAGAAGAGATGTTTTTAAAAACAGTGCAAAGGAATTGCTCCTGAGTGATTCATTAGTTTAGATGCTGTGTAGCATAATACATGGGAAAAGGTAACAAGGTGTAGCCTGTGAGGTCATTTAGGATTGCTGCCTGCTCCGGTTTGTGGAGCAGTCTCCCTTAAGTTATCCTGGGAATGGAGTCGCCTTTAATCCTGCAACAGCTTACAGGTACTTTTCCCAGCCACAATGATGTCTCCTCTCAGAAGGAAGTGGTTCCAAGTGTCCAAAGTGGCTGTAGAGAAACGAGGAGGAAGGGTGGATGGAGCAGACAGGGAAGCAGGATTAGTACATTTGGCTTAGAGGGCATTAGGTGTTTTGACACTCCTACGGAGCAGTGTCTCAATATGTAATTTGCAATCCAAGTAACAATAGCGCTGCCTCAAAGGCAAGTTCATTGCAATACTGACTGCAGATACCATCTTCTGCTGTAATTGTTTCTTGAGACGGGCTTTCCTTCTAGTTCACAACTGTTGTTCATTAGTATCATGAGGGGGCATGTAGACTTGACAGAGCAGGTATATAGGGAAATGATGTGGTTTGGCTGGGAGTCATTGCAAATGAGAAATATTTAATAGTCATGCGATACTGCAATTGCATATTATGTATCATATTAATATTATTTGGTACTCAAGTAACTATATATGTATGGTTCAATATATAGGCCTGCATGTGTGTGTAAATATAAATACGCACTAGCAATTTAAAGGGTTTGTTTCATGAGTTGGGGATGACAGCACAATTCAAAAGCAGGACATTCACAGATAATGACTACAGATAATGCCAAGCATGTACCAGTAAAGACTTTACAGTGTTTAATGTCAGTGTTTGTGCAAGATTTTTAATACATTTTTTGGTGAAAGGCATGTTCGTGCAATGCCTGATATGGTCGATGTTACAGTAAGTGTGGATTTTTGTATTTTTTCTTCTCCCTGGAATGCATAAATGTGAAGCAAACAGACATTTATATGTTAAGTCACGTCAGCGTCCCCGTAGCGGGGGAGCAGGTCGAAGACCTTCCAGGACAAGGCCGGGGGCGGTGCGGCGTGGCGTGTGGTTCTGGCTGCCGCCGCTAGGTGGCGCCTGGGCCCCACC
>NW_009231521.1:0-1381 GCF_000690835.1 Fulmarus glacialis
GCTGGAGAGGGACACCCATGGCAAGGAGCACAGCCGAGGCTGGGGAGAGGGAGGGAGGCAGTCCCACATGGAGGGGAAAGCCCAGCATGGCAGGGTGTGAAAGCACCGGCGGGACGGGGTGGAAGGCAAGGGACAGTGGTGGGACGGGGCGGAAGGCAAGGGACAGCGATGCTGGTCCCGGCTGGCAGGTGCCTGCTGGCTCCGGGACGGGCACCGCGTCCTCCTCTGGGCGTTTGCAGGGAGCAGCAGGGGGGCAGTGACTTTCCCTGGCCACCTAGGAGGGAGGACTTGGGTTTCTGCAGGTGCTTGGTTTCGGTGCTGACTCCTGTAGAGCGCAGGAGCTGGGCAGACAGGTCGTCTTGCCCTGAGGGTTTTAAGTAATGAGGCAAGATACGGCCTGTGAGCTCCGTGATGGATCGAGAGTGACATTAAATGGGACTCGGTGCCTGTCTTTATCTTGTCTCTAGCCATCAGGGAGCGGGGTGAGCTAAATGCTGAGCGCTGAGGCCGTGGGAGCCGCTCCCTTCCGCTGGCCCGGGGGCAGGTAACGCCAGCAGCAAAGCGCAGGACCCCGCAGCCCTCTTTGCTCCACGGTGTTCTGGAAGCTTCCTCCTGAAATGAAATGTGTTTGGAGGTCTTGTTACCCAGGCTTCCTGAAATCTGAATCATGAGTTTTCTTACATACGCCCAGAAGCCATCGAAATTTCCAAAGAATTTGAGGAAGCACAAGGCCAGTCAAACCTAGCTTTTTTTTTAATCTGAGGTATTCTACCTCATTACACAGAGGTGTTCCCTGCCACTAATGTCCCTATGACCCCCTCCCCCCGGTGCTGTCAGCCCTGATGCCACAGGGATGGGCTTGGCTCCCCCCGTCTGAGGCAGCACTCCAGGGGGAGCCCAGCACGGCAGAGGGTGGACAAGGCGACCCCCAGTGTGACCCTAAATGCCAGCCCTAATGCTGAGCTCTGCAGAGCTCGTCTCGGGGGCTGCCATCCCGCCTGGCACTTAGGCTGCCGTGCTGCCTGCTGCGCGGCTCCCTGCCACTGTGCCCCTCGCGTCCAGGCGCTGGGATGGATTTGCCCGCTGTCAGACACCGGTGCCCTTCTCCCCTTGTCTCCTGGGACCTGCAGGGCACACCTCAGCCAGCCCAAAGCATGGGGCCGCCGAAACAATGCCCTAAGGAAGGGAACAGCAAATGCCACGTGGGGACAAGTGAGGGGTCAGCGCAAGCACGGAGGTCCCCGGCTGCATCCCAATGCCTTGCTGCTCCCCCAGCCCCGGGATGGAGCCCTGCGCCGGCTCCCTCCTGCCCCGGCGCGGCAGGGGAGAAGGCACCGCAGCGGGCTGGCCACAGGCAGGGGGGGGCACGCAGGCGTTTGGG
>NW_009231521.1:2009-5979 GCF_000690835.1 Fulmarus glacialis
CCAGCCTGAGCTGCGATGCCTTGTGCGCTGGCCCACCGCAATCCCAGTATCCAAAAGGTGTGGGACTACCTTATACAGCACTGGCAGAGGTAAGCATCGACCCCTCGGAGACGGATGAAGCCGGCATTTCCCTTTTAGGTCTAGCTTCTTGACATGCAAGGGGTAGGGACGAGGCACGTAGCGCTGTTGGTTGGAAAGCACCCAGGTGCTTGCGTAAACTGGTCTTCTGGGGCTTCCAGCCAAACCCTGCGGGAAGCCCAGCCGCTGCACCTCTGGCCTGGTACTGGTGTGTCGTAGCGAACGCACGCAGCCTCCCTTCGGCTGCCGCTGCCTCCAGCTTCTTCTGGGGCAGAGCACACCAGCCACTTGACAACCACACCGCTCCAAACACGCAGAGGTTAAAGACAACCTCTGTCCCCTGGGCACAGCCAGGTCCCCGGCTGGCACAGGTGCCCGTGTCATAGGTGGCCAGGTCAGCCGGTGGGAGCTGGTGCTGACCACGAGGATGGAGGCTGCCAGCGCTGTCTCTGAAGCTTTTTTCCGCAGCATCCATGCCTCCTGCAGAGACCTTCCATCCCCAGAGCCAGGCATGGAGCTTCTCCACTCACTGGTGGACCAGGACAGGGCTGAGGACAGCACAACTGCTTGCCGGGCCACGCTGAGCCCCATCACTCACTGTCCTCCACCCTGAAGGAGACGCATGCCACCAGGACCACCGTCCCCATAAAGCCAAGGAGAGTTGACGGGCATCGCCGTTCAAAGAGCTATTGCCTAATGGTCCCATGACAGCTTTCTGTGAAAACACAGCTGGTTCTTAAAGCCCGTTGCCTACCTGGCAGGGGGAGCAGGACAGCACATCGGCAGCCTGCTCCCAGCTGCTCCCCAGCCTTCAGGCTGGCTCGGGGACCGTGAAATGCCGCGGCGCAGGGACATCCTGGGCTGGGCAGGTACTGCAGACCTCTTATTTAAAGTTTCCTGGTCATGGCGATCAGCAGCAAAATCGTAAGACTTGGGTAGCAATAAGGAGCTCTGATTTTTAGCAACAGAGGTGTTTTGTTTGGCTCGGTGCACACCCGTACGTACACGCAGCCCTCATGCGTGCACAGCCAAAGGGGAAACCGCGCTGATCGAGTTAAGCGTGGCGAGACCTTGCGACGGCACGAAGCAAATACTAATGCCGTGTAAAGAGCTCTAATTAGTTTAGAAGCGAAGCCCGGTAACAGTTTTCAACATCTTGAGGAAATTGCATTGTGGCCATTTAAATCTCCGCTGCTGCTGCCCTCTGGAGAAGGCTGGAGATGTTTCTCCCTCTCCTGGAATCATGTTTGTCTCTGTGACCCTATTTTGCGTGACTACTTCAGCTGACGCAGGGCTACTGGAGAGCTGAGCTCCAGGCAAGGAAGGGTTTTCGAGATGGGCTTGACGTGCTGCAGCCCACGCAGGGCAAGCCACGGTGGGGAAGGGAGGTAGTAGGAGGTATTTGGAAAAATATGAGGATTTTGGGAGAACGTCTTGAGGCTTGAGCAAGCTGGAGAGCTGCAAAGGGTAGATCTGGCCAGAGCTGAGGTCTTATCTGTATACCCCCAGTGCTGTGCCTTTCTCGGGACTTGCTGTTGCTACTGCAAACCCAGCTCCCGATGGCAGGAGGTGCTTGGCTTGCTTTTCTCTCTCTCCCATCTCGCTTCGCTTTTAAGTAAGATTCTATCCCTCACTGCTCGGAGGAACACTTTGAAAACCTGACCCCGGTGCACCCTAAAAGCTCTGAAAGCAGCAAGTAAATAAAAAGAGCACTTTCTCTTCTGACTTAAAAAAAATCACATTTAAGAAAAAAGCCCAGCAAACTCCTAACCCTTTTTGCCCTGATTCAGGAGAAAAATTTTTTCCTCTCTTCTTTTCAGGCTGGTGCCTCTGGGAGATTTGGGGTTGCGGTGCCAGTGCAGAAGAAGCCGGTGTGGCCTCTGTGCCCCTTCCTGAGGATGCTCGGTTGCTCCCGGTGACTGGCTAGTGCTGTCACCCGCCAGCCAGCACTCGGTGGCTGTGGGGGACCATAGCACTGCTCTCACTGACATCCTTTCCTGACGGAGAGCTTCACCATGAGCATGGGACACAGCCACAGAAGCCGTGCCTGTGCCAAGAGCCTTGCCACCCTTCTCTGGCCAGGATGACTTTGCTCCTTGGAGCCATTAGCCAGGGGCTAATGCACTCACCTCGAGCTCTCCTGTGGCCAGTTGTTCCCCGTCCTAGTCCCCGGTGCCTGTCCAGCCCTCAGGGTATCCAGGATCTGGGCAAGGCTGAAGGAAGGTGCCCTCCATGTCTGCTCCCCACTTCTGCTCATCAGCTGTAAATGCTGGCAGGAGATCTCCAGCTGGAAGTGGGCTGCAAGCCACTGGCAGGTAATTGCTAAAGCAAGCAGGGCTGCATTAATTGAGATGACGGCAGCCAGCAATGTGCTCTCGGTTAGTCTTGGCTCCTCAGCAGCCAGTGGGGAAGCAGAAAACCCAGGGGGATGGAAGCCAGGATCTGTTTTGCTACAGTGATGCTCTGAACAAGGGCCTGGAAGGGGGCAGGAGGGAAACCTGCCTTTCCCCCCCTCCCCGGTGCTCTGAGCACTCGTTACCTGCACCTCCGCCACCCACTGCGGTTCCACACCACGCCGGCATGGGCTGTGCCGTGTCCAGCACTGGAACTGGCTTTACTGACATGCGCTGGGAGATCCCTGCCCCGTGAACGGTCCTGCCAGAGACATGCGAGAGCCTGACGCAACCGCAGGGTGGGAGGCAGGGAGCCATCTGTGAGAGGCATGTGCATGCCCGGCAGGGAGGCGGGGAGGGAGCTGCAGCCCCCCGTTTTCGCCCACTCTCCTCCCACCTCTGCTAGAATCGTGCCTGGAGGTACCACGGGCCCTGGAGGGGTTTGCAGCACCCTGTCCCCAAACAACTCATTGCCGCAAAGGGAAGATGTTGCTTGGGCAACACATGAGAGTGGGAGAAGAGGAGGGCGATGCAGAGCTGAGGGACGGAGGGACGGAGAAGTGCAGCACAGCTAAATGTGGTCCAGGTCCTGCTTTCTGTCACTTCACAGCCTCCTCCCTGTGACCCCAGATCCTGCCTGGGGCCACCCAGCCAAGCTGCTAGAGCAGGGACGATGCCACTCACTTTGCCGTCTCAAGCCACCGCTGGTAGGCTTGGACTTGCCATCTCAGACCCCCAAGCCTGCCAGGGCAGGATTCAACGTGTAGCCCAAGGTTGCCCAGCTGCTGAGGGAGAACCAGGAGCTGCGGCTGCAAAATAAATTGGAAAGAAACAGGGTAGTTGCTGTGGTTTGCCTGCAGCGGCAATGAGATGAGCAGGGCTGTCGCGGGGTGCCCGGAGGGTGGGCAGCAGCCAGTGACCACCTATGCCACCCTCCCTGATGGACGTCATGGGCTAGGGTGCCCTGGAGATGGGTGCTCATGGAGCGTGTCCCACCTACCTGTACCACTACCCAGGGAAGGCTGGCACTGAGACGAGGGACCCTGTCCTCTGTGGGGACCAGAAAATAGCCCCGGCTACCCAACGCTGGGCGCCGCAGAGATCAAAGCCACCCGAATCGCAGATGTTCCTTTGAGCTCAGCCACGACGCTGCCCACTGAGCTGTAGGGGAATTGTTCAGCCAAGGGCTTTAGGATAAATGATGCAGAAAACCACCCGGTGTCATCACCGTGGGGCTTGAGGGCCAGGGACGAGGGCAGAGCCCCTCTGATGTGTAAGCAAGGGGCTTGCAGGCAGCGGCGTGGTCCGAAGCCTCTCTTCTAGCGGCCTGCCTCTCCCACGCCCCGCACGTATGGGCACGAGAAGGGATACCAACCACCTGCGGGAGTACAGGCACCTCCTCTGGCCCTGACCACGAGGGGATCAGGGACCCCCCAAAGGTGGAACCCCACTGCATCCCGTACTGGGGCAGCCGTCGAGGAGAAGGGAGGAGTCGGATG
>NW_009231521.1:6011-6542 GCF_000690835.1 Fulmarus glacialis
GGAAGGGAAAAGGCACTCTTTAAAGCATGTTTCCATGGCAACAAGCATCTTCAAAGGCCTCTATAAAAAAATGAAATAAAAAAAAAAAAACAGGAGGTTTCCGTAGAGGTGGGGACTTCTGCGAGCTGAGCTGCCGCAGGTGCTTTGGGAGTTAAACGAAGAGCCTGGACCCTCCTGGGAGGGGATGGGGCCAGCCCTGCAGGGCAGAAAGAGTGGGGGGAGCAGAATTTTGCAGCTCGGGTGCTGTGTCTTGCCTCCTTCCTCCCCCGCATATTTTTTTTTGCTAGCTGGACCTTTGCTCCGTAAGATGGCCAAGTCCAGCAAAGAGGGCAGGGAACAAATAGCCTGGTGGAAGCCAAGGGGCAAAAAAATGCCTGTGCTCTTGTTCTGGTGCTTCCAGCCTTGCTTTCCCTATCAAAGGGAGGACAACCCCACAACATCCCCGCTGCAAGGGCTTGTCACCTCCCTACCTCCCAGGGATGGGAGGCTGTAGGCGATGAGCTCTGGGTCAATACCACAGCTGGCAGCGTG
>NW_009231521.1:6629-12944 GCF_000690835.1 Fulmarus glacialis
CAACAGCCTGTCTGCCTGGGGTGGGATGGGATGGGATGGGATGGGATGGGATGGAGCCAGCACGGTCAGGCACCAGCTCCGTCCTGCATGATGCTGAACCTGCTTTGGGCCATGTGTGCTCTGGTGCTACAGGATCTCTGCAAGGATGATCCAAAAGACTTTTCTTTCTTCTTAGCACGTGCCCCTTGACTAGAGAACCTGGAGGGGCACGAGCTGCTGGCACTGGTCCCAGCTGCATTGTGTGCTGGGGGTGTAGGCTAGCTGGACTGGGCACCACAGCAAAATGCTCTCAGAAGGGGGCTTCAGCTTGCTTTGCCTTCTTTCCCCCCCTCTCCCCAAAGGCAGATTTGCCCCAGCTTTCTCCGCTGTGGATCGCAAGCCTTGGGCTCGCGTTCCTCATTCCCTGGGGTGCTGCCCGGTCGGCAGCAGGGGCCGGCAGGGATGAGACACCCCCTGCACGCTGCCGCAAGCAGAAACAGATGTCGCGAGGCGCTGGCTTTAGAGTCGTGACGCTCGTTAGTGGGTGCTGAGCTGCAGCCCCTTTCTCTGCTCTTACATGGTATAGAGCTATAACCGCTGCCCTCACAACCTCATTACCAGGCACCACTGTGGCTGTCCCACCCTAAAAAGGAAGCTTCTCTTTGCTCACCCAGCAACGGTGAGCGCTGACTTTTCTTTCCTGTGGGATGGGGAGCAGAAGGGTGGTGGGGAGCAAGAAGTGCCCTGATGCTGAAACAGGTCTTGGCTGGAGGAGCTTTCTGAGACTGTGGAAAACCACGGGGGCTCCAAATCTGTAACAGTTGTGCAATAAAACAGATTAAAAGACTCGTTCCAGATGGCCTATCCATCCTGGATATCTTCAGTGTGGGATGCACTCAATTTTAGCAGCTATAATTTCATCTGTGGGCATTCTTCGCTTCAAACAAAAGAGCTCGCAATTAAAAGGAGGGACAATACTAGTCGCCCTGCAACTGTCACTGGTTTTCTATCAGAGTACTCCCCAAGAGGTGATTGACCACCCTGAGAGGTGATCAACCACCCTACGGTGCCTGGGCATCACTCTGCTGCCCCAGCCCCACCCCAGCCCCTTCTCTGCAGAGATCTGGACTTCCATGCCTTATTTTAAGGCTGCTGCTCAGCTTGATGACTAACAAATTCTACGCTCAAATGATCCTGCTGCAGAGTAATGCTCCTAATCCTGCCGGTAGCCCCTTGGGGTGCTGGAGAACAAGCACTTTCCCAAACCCACGAGCTCTGCAATCACATACCTCCACTCACTGATGCCTGATGCAATAACCCCGCGTGTGCTCCAGTCTCCTGTTTTACCGATGGATTTTGAGATGTAACCTTACCTGGAGAATCCTTTGAGTGGCTTCTTTGTCTAATTGTCTGCAACAACACAGTATTGTTGGCAAGCGGTGCCGGAGAGTTTGGCCTCACACAGCATAACTGGCTAGAGGTAAATTGAAAAGGACAAGTAATAAAGCAGAAGTGCATTAAAGGGCCTCCTTCAAGCGTACAAGTGAGAGAAAGATTCTGCACGACCAAAAAGGTGCAGGTTAAAGGACGGTATGAGCTGGCTGGATACGGCAGGGCGGTGCGGCAGAGCATTTCCCTAGATGGGAGGCGGCAGCACGGCAGTGACCCAGAGCGCGGCACTGACTGCCCGGCGTCCTGCGCGTCGCGGCGAGGGCAGGAGGCAGGAGGCACCACTGCTTCAGCTACCGTTAACTCCCATCACCAGCTGCATGTAGTAACGCCAGGGTAAGCCAGAGGCTTCGATTATATTTATCAGGCAATCAGAGTCACAGCAGCCCTGTTAGCACAAAACAAGCACCAGGGACCCGTGTGTTGGGGAACGTGGAGCTCAGCTCGGGGTGTGTAATGAGGGGCACGGCTGGCGATGCTGGGGGATCGGGGTGATGCCATTCCCGGTGTGCTGGGAAGCCCTGGCAGGGGATGAGCAGGGGACAAGATGCACACTGACAGGCCTCTTTCCTCTCCCTCCGGGCCCCCCAGCCACCTGCAGCAGGACCGGTTAAAGTGGGACATGTTATTGCAGGACTGGCTGTGCCCAAGAGATGATTCCCCTCTGACCTTTGGTACTTGCTTTTCTCCAGCCTGTCTGCCCCAGCTGGCAACTGGGGGCTCAGAGCGAACCGGGGTGGGGGCTCAGGGCAGAAGTTATGCGAGTGCTTGTGTTCAGTGAGCTGCTGGGAAGGGTCTTTATACCCCATGAGGAATAAGTAGTAGCAAGAAAGGGATGCCTGCTGAGGAAGGGGAGTTTTTCTTACCAGAAAGTACATGTATATAATTTTTTTTAAAAAAAAGGACGCTTGGTTCTGACTATATGGACCCTGTGCTAATCCACGCGGAACAGGGCAGCAGGGATGCGATGCCCCAAGATGTGCCTCTGCCATCACCAGCCTACAGACTGCTCCGAGGAGCCCTGCAGCTCCTGGGTTACATTACAGCAGCCAACAGCTCCTCTGTGAGGCGTAAACTGGCCTTCCTCCGTGGGATGATTTGCAGGGTACAACCTGCTCCGTGCATTGGAGCGCTGCCAGCAGCCCACTTGCTGCTCGGATTCTGCGTCGTTGATGACCACAGCAAGATGAAAGGGATCGCCTTGCTTGCGCCGCAGCAGGAGCAGCGAGCCACCTTCCTTTCTCAGCCTCACGCTTCTCCTCCTCCACTGTCCCGGGCTCACAGCTGGACACCCAGCAGCAGTTCCCGGCTGCCGGCAGTCCTCGCCTGCTTTCCCTGTGCTCCGAGCGGTTTGGGAGGTCGGGGCTCCTCGCCCCATTTCCTCCTGCTCGTTCACGGGTGCCGGGCTCCTGTGGGTCCTGCAATCCCCTTGTTAATATTCCGGGTGTAAGAGCGTCCAGCGTTGGGCGAACAGGAGCCAGAAGTTAAAAAGTACAAATATAATGACGGTGATAACGCTCCTGTGCAGCCAGCGGGAATGGCAGGGGAGGAGGTGGCTGGAGAGGGCTTTGCTGTCAGCCTCCACTCTGCCCTGGCTTCCTCTGACCAGGTATTTTTCTTCTCTGCTTGCGGTAATGCATCCTCGGTACCAAGATCCTAGGCCACAGGGAGGCTGAGGGTTTCAACTTACTAGTTTTGGGAGACACGGCTCACCAGCACATTTGTTCTCCCATGCTCCATGCCAGCTTCCACCCCACCTCCATCGCTCACAGGTCCTTCAGGTGCAACAGAGCTGGGTGCTGGCTTTAAAGCGTCCACTCTTGCGTTTGCAATGCGGTCTTCATGCTAACTGTATTAATTTAATAATAGCCAAGGCCCCGTGTATTCCCTGGCAAGCTTGACCTGAATTCAGCAGCGAGGTTTATTCTGCAGCTTGCACTGCAGGGGATGGGAGAATCTGCGGCAGCTGGGGGAAAAAAAACAAACCTTGAAAGGGGGAAGCTTGGATTGAATTAAATCTGAATCAAATCACAGCCATCTCCTCTGCGTTTCTTTAATTGGAAGTTCAAATTCAGTCTATTGTTCCCAGCTCCATCGTTTTTCGTTTCCAATGTGCTGCAGGATTTGCGATCTCAAACGGCTGTGACTGTTGTGCAGGGAAATTTTAACTGCTGTGGTTGCTAGAAATTGGGCAAGGGCTGTGGTGTAGTTTGGATGGTGGTTTATTAGGTTTCAGAGTTAGCCCTGAGCAGAAGGTTCCCGCCTCTGTGAGGCGTTACTGGCTTCTTCTTTCATCACCTGTGGAAGGTATTCACTGAGCTGATTTATTTTGTGTTATTGCAGTGACACTCAGGCATAAAGGACATAAAGAGGTGGCTTCGGCAAACTCCGTTCTTGGGGAACAAGAAAATAGCCAGGGCTTGATAATGACAAGCCAAACAGGTCTCACACACGTGCCTTTAACCACCGTAACCTTCGGAGGGTTAGAGCAACGATATGCTTACTCCTGGCTGGTTGGCCAACTCTGAACTTTGTTAGTCAGCTCCCTGGAGGAGGAACAAAGCTGCTCACGTATGTACAGCTCTAAGCCACTGGCCATGCTCCAGAAAACGGTCCTCTCTGCTGCTGGAGAAGGATCCTCACCAAAGCTTTGCTGGTGCTCATTCAGGCACATCCCCTAAAGGGATTAATGCTCAGCAGACACCACCTGAAACATGCAGAGAAAGGGAAATGCCCCTTTTTCTTGGAGAGTGACAACGGGTATGCTGTTGGCTTCAGGTGTTGGCAGGAGCCAAGACTGGGAGCCTTCTGGTACTGCCTTGTGCTCCTGGGCAAGCCCAGGCTCTGGCACCTTCCTCAGCAAGGTCTAAGACCCACCTCCACCATCTCCCCAAGCAGGCAGCTCAGCAGTGCTGTAAGAGACCAGGAACGGAGCTGGATGGAGGAGGATGAGGAGGACGGCTGGTCTCATATTGCCTGATCCCATCACAACCCTCCAGCTCAGCCTTTGGGAAATGCCTCTTCCCTGCCGGAGAGACTGCTCCTGCTCCGCCACCCCTGCCTCGCCACGCCGCCCTGGCCCCTGGCAGCAGCACTTGCACGCCGTTGGCTTAAGAAACCCAAAGCCATCAATCCCCATTAGGCAGCTTCCAGCTCTGCCTCCCGGCATCAGCCAAACGTTGAAGAGCTGAGCCCCACCGCACGACAAGCCGCCCAGGACCTGCCGCCTCAGGCTGCTGGGACACCCCCCTTCGGCATGCGCTGGTGGGGGGACCTGCACCTCCAGCTGCCCCAAGGATGGCTCCGAACATCCTCCCCTCTTCTTGGGCATTGCTCAAGGTGGTTTGGGAGAAGGGTTTTTTTTGGTTTTGTTCACGTTGCCGGGGAGGAGGAGGGAAATGCAGCTCTTCCGCTCTTCTCCGAGCCCAGGCGAGGTAGCTTCCTTGCCTCCCGTTATCCCCCCAAGGGGCAGGGGATAACACCCTGCTCCTCAGAGGGATCAGGGCAGGTCCTACAGAGGCTTTGGACCCTTCATCTTCATCAGGAGGGAGGTGAGGCAGCACTGGGGACCCTTTGCAGCCCACCAGTGCAGCCCAGATGTGCCCTGGGCCTCGCCAGGCTGTAGGAAATGGTTCTTCTAGCAGGGAAAATTGGATGCTGCTCCATAAGTGACCCGCGTTTTGGCTGGAGAGGCACAAAGGGCAGGATGGCCTGGCATGACGCTGTGAGGGGGACAGCGGGTGCTGGATGGAGGGGTCCCGCTATGGTGGCAACCCTGTCCCAGGGGAGCCGGCTGCTCCTGCGCTGGCAGGGCACAGCAGGGAGGGAGGGTGCTGGTGGGGCATCCCGCAGAGATGTCCCAGCTGGCCCTCCCCAAAAATCCATCAGAGCAAACCGAGCACCTGGGGGAGCCAGGCGGGGGGCTTCGGAGCCCCCTTTGGGGTGGACACTCCGACCACTTGGCCACCAAGGCAGGGGGACATCCCTGCCACACCAGATCCATCTCTTGCCTGAAAAGCCAACTTCAGCCCAACTACGGAGAACGAAGCCAGAGCAAAGCGAAAGCAGAGTCACCCTTTGGTTGTTCCACCTGACCTAGCCTTAAAAACTCAATTTGAAAGCGGCATTAGGAAAGTAAGATCTCGTTTATCAGGAGCGACAGATCCAATCTATAAATTAACATGCTCAGCCTGGGAGTCAGGAGGCAGAGATATCTATCAATTCCTCCCCGGCAGGCTGACACAGGCACACAAATTTGACCAGTTCCCGGTCTCCAGCAGGCCTGAGGACGCAGAGGTGCTGGGAGGCAGAGCCAGCGACAGGGAAATTATATGGGAGAGCCCTGGAGAAGAACCGAGGTCCCGCCTCCACCCCACCGTGTCCTCTGTGATATAGGGACAAGAGGGCCCCCAACAAAATAGGGTTCACCTCTCAGTCCAAAGGCATAGTGTGTTTTTAAACGCACCGTCAAGGCATTCTGTATAGGATGAGTTGCAAAACGGCTGCAGTCCATTAGGGAAAAGCTGGCTATTTTAAGATACATCTACATAGTTCGCCCCCACCCTCCGAAAAGAAAGGATAAACGATGGAAATAATATTTGCTTTTTATGTAGGACCTACACAAACATAACTTTACATATATACAAACTACTTTCTCCGTGCTCAATAAGTCTGGGCTCTTAGGGCTGCTCACCCCCCAGCCCTGGGAGGTGCCGGGTGACTTTTGGTGATGCCTGGCATGACTCTGCTGTAAAGGACAAGCAAACGAGGACATTCACAACCCTGTCACGAGGCGCTTGTCTCTCTGAATCCCTTTTCTACAGAAAAGCGGAGAAGCTGGGCCAAATGGTGGAAATGGGTTCGATCAGGACCCCCGCCACGGCCTGG
>NW_009231521.1:13063-19160 GCF_000690835.1 Fulmarus glacialis
GGGGGCTCAGATGGTGCAGCCAGGAAGCCTGTTAAAGGCCTCGTAAATAAGAGCCCATGTAGACAGCAGGTACTGCGGGGCTTTATAGGCCTATAAAACACCCTGAGCTGCCACCAAGGCTGGAAGGGATGGGTAGGGAATCTAATTTCGCAGGATTTAAAGCAGGTGAGAGAGATATAAATGTGTGTTTTTAATAGTAATTAATGCTGCCATTCAGGAGCACTTAAGCACTGGGTTCGGAGAGTTTCCAAGGGCTTGTCTCATAAATCACAACCCCGCTACCTGCCCCTCCTCTGCTCCTGGGGAGCCGGGCTGCTGCTCCCGCGCCTGACCCGGCCACCGCAGCGGGGCCATTTCCAGCCTCAAGCGGAGAGCTCAGCATCGCTGCGGCCAGGCTGCTCCTGAGTCATGGCAAGCAGAGCCATCCTCAGCCATCCCTCCGAACTGGGGGCCACCCTGGGATGGGCACAGGGATGCCTTCCCCCAAGGTTATCCCCTTTTTCTGCAGAGCCGGAGGCACTAAGCAGCAGCTTGCTCACGCCTAGCTAACTGCTCCCTTCTCTGCCGTGGGCTGCCAGTTTTCACCTTGTCATTTCTGCGGTGGAGGCGGTCAGGTCCCAGCCAGCCCCCTCTGCCTGGTGTGGGTGGGGGAGCAGAGGCTGCCGCAGCCCACGGGGATGAGGTGGAGAGTGGGGGGTGCACGGGAAACGCGCAGGAACCGGGCAGTGTATATAACCCATGCTCTTTTGTGTGGGGCTGTGATTTCTAAGCTGACACCAGGACCCTTGGGGGCTGATTTCACACCGTTCCTGGATGGTGACAGAGGCCAAGTGCTTAGCAGAGAAGCCCAGCGTGGGCAGCTGAAGATGCACCCCATGCCTTAGCGTCCCCCCGCACCCCAGAAAGCAGTTGCAGAGCTCGCGGCCTTTGCTGCGTGGTGTGCACCCACTCCTGCCTCCCACGGCCGCAAGCGGGCAGGCGAAGCGGGACAGCAAGGTCAGGGCTCCCCTCCACCCCAGCCCCAGTTCTGCCCCAGCCTCGCCCCAGTCCTGTCCACCTCTACTCCAGTCCCTCGCCCCGTCCAGCCCCAGGTTTGTCCCAGCCCTGCCTGGGAAGGCTCCAACCGTGTGCCAGCCCTGCCCTCTAGTGTCACTTCTGCCACAGCCACACTTCGTGATACAGCTCATGCCCCCAGCACCTCTGGTGCAGATGTTCAGTCGGGCCGAAGGTGTGACTGTTTCAGGCAGAATTTGATCTTCCCGCCGGGGGAGCGGGGCAGGGGAAGGATCCAGGCTCAGAGATTTGCCAGATGGTGATGCTGTAATTTGGGGATGGAAGGAACTTACCGCTGCCTTCACCTCTGGTCTCTGCCCATGGTCAAAGCAGATCCCCGCCGTTTCCCCAGTCAAGGCAGGAGTCCTGAGGAAACCAGGAAAGAAAGGGAGAGCTGGGAGAAACCTGCATTAACTGTTTCTTACGCACTATTCTTCCACTTACGTGCAGTCAGATGATCCAGGGCAGGGATTAAGCATGCCCCAGATGCAGAGACCGTCTGAGATGTGGCCGAGTTTATCAGCTGGTGGGGCACCTGCACTGCTTCCAGAAACACTTCGGGTCTGCAAAGCCCAGGGTTGCTTTGGCAAGGCACAGAGCCCACGCAGAGGTCCTGTTGGACCCCGTTGCCTCCCCAAAGAGCTGAGTCAGCATGACTGCTCCAGGGCCCTGGCACCAGCCACGCAGAGGCTGAAGAGCCCAGGCATTGCTGGTTTTGATCCAGTTAACAGAGCTGGTTTGCACCCAGCTGGGAGTTAGCCCCTTCTGGGCTGAGCTTCAGCAGATTCTGCGTGAGTCCCCCATGTCCTGGGGTCCAGGAAGGTGTCTGAGCTGGGTGCAGCTGGATCCAAGCACTCTCCAGCTGGTGCCACCAAGCTGCTGGAGGACGGCACGGTGGGGCAGGCACCGAAGCGTCTTTGCAGCAGCTGCCTGGGCCAGCTAAAAAATCCACCTGGACCAAATCTGTTCCCATTTTGCAGCGACACCAGGCCGCCTCTGCACTGGGTTCCCCAGGTGCCCCATCTTTTTCCAAGATGTGACTGCAGAGACATCTATTATCCTGCACAACAAAGACCTACGGCAGCATCACCCCGCCACGGCCATTTCTCCTACGAACCAGGGAGAGTCTGGAAAGTCACTGTATCATAATGGGAAATGCCGGTGCTAGAAACAGGTGTTGTTTAGGGACGATACTAAGAGATTTGCTAATCTCTCACCCTGATTCATGTTTACTACCTAGCAGAGACAGACCTGATCTGACTGTTCTGACCTGATAAATCAGGCTTGGATTTTGCATTGGCCTCCTTCTCCTGTATTAATTATCAGCAAATATGAAATAACGGTGCGACAGCTGAGACCTGTTGTTACCAGGCAATATCTGCACTTCAAACTTGAAACCTTGAAGGCTCAAGCTAATTTTGCCGAGGTACACAGCAAACCAGAGGAATCACCAGTAGGTCCAGTAAAATAATACTCCTGTCACAGGTGAACCTTCCTGGGTTGTTGGTCCCTGCTTGGATGCCATTGTGGCGTCACACTGACTATATACAGGCTGAGCATACATACACACACACATGCATATGTGCAGATACACATATACTTACCTATGTACGTTTGTATATGCATGTGTACATGTGTTAATACCTATATAAAGCTAGATTGATGCCCTGACTCGTTAACCCCACACTTTATAAACATCTGCATCAGGGATGCTTGTATTAACTGGAAATCAGATCCCCATACACACAAGGAACAATAAAACCTTAAATACACTGGAATGACCTCACTGCTGAGCTTGTTTCTTCCCATTTCCCATCCCGGGTAGTGGAATGAGCCCTGTTTCTAACCCCAGAAATACTCAAAACTGGTGGTGTTTTCTGCTGCTTCGTTTGCTATTCTAAATGACATACAAAGGGCCTGTTCCCACACCAACATGCCGGTCTGTACGTCCAGGTCTCCTGCGTGGCCAGGAAATACAATTTATACTGTCTCACCACTGGGTTTGACCTACACCCCAAAACCTATTGCTATTTTATCAGCCGGGCTGCTGGTTATCAGCTGATTTGCTTGCTTTCAAGTAGGTCACGTAATTTAAGGGGGACGGGGAGAGCTCTCCTCAGGGGACCACCGCTTGTCATATATTTTAAAAGGTTTCCTGTTCACATAGGAAAGGATTAAATAAGATGCAGGAGTGCATGCGTGTGTGTGTGCATGCCGGCAGGCGTGCCAGCCGCCGGCAGCAGCGCAGGCACCTCGCAGGGCATGGGAACAAGGACACTACCGAGGCAGCCAGATTTCCCAACACAAAGAACCTGTCAAAGCTGCTTATTTCCCAGCCTCAGACCTCCACTAGTGATAATTGTTTATTTTGAAAGCACTCACGGTACATGAAGTAGCACACTCCTAAGCCAGAAATAATCCTGTGCTGGCTTTTCCCGATATCTATCTATCGTGTTAATATACAAGCAGGCAGCAGGGCAGGAAAATATCTAGGTCTCGTCCGCATAAGGAAGTGAATTGTTGCTGCTATAGCATAATAAACATATTCTGTAAGGAAGTTAAATGTATTCATCTTCTCAAAAAATTAGGTTAAAAGGTAACATCATCTGCCTGTAAGCACTTGCTTGTAAAAAAAATCAGCAAAGCTGTAACAAGGTCCAGAGGTTGAAATCTTGAACCAAGCAACTCTAAGCATGAAAAAGAGTGTACATTATTTAGTGGGAAATAATCAGCCACTAGAATAATATTGCTAGTGTCCTACTGAATTCACTATCCCTGGAAGTATTTTTAGTCGAGACTGATTTTTTTTCCTAAAAGATCAGCTTTAATTCAAGCAGAAATTAATTCAGGGAAGCCCAAGGCTGGTGCTGTGCAGGAGACCAGGCTACATTGTCACAACAACTCCAATTAGCATTATAACCTGTTCATCACCACTTTTACTCTGAAATTTCTAAATCACCTACAATTTTAAATCACCTTCCCCCTAAAGCAGAGCATCCCTGCAAGGCAGGTAGCAGGTAGAGTAACTCTGCCGGTCAGTTTTTGCACCTAGGCAAGCCTTTATTCAAAGCACTTGTCAGAACCATTGCCATGCTTTAGACAAGCTCTGCCTAAGGAGATTGACCAGCACAACTATCACAGACCTACCTGATTATTTGAGAATAAATCACTTTTATTTTGGAATACACTGTCAACACCGGAGAGTTGTATTGGCAGAGCCGAGAGAGCTATTCTGGTCAATTCTCCCACACAGACGTGCCATACATGTTTGATAAGGCTGGAGAATAATCCCCCAGGAGAAGCAATGAACGTTTTATTGATTGGGATATTTCAAACTTGTGCAGGACAAAGCAATCTTCTATGCACTGAATGAGTGGACAAGATGGAATTGAGGGTTGGGTTTTTTTCCATCTCTGTTTTCTGTATTTAGTTTAGAGAAGACATTTTGAACAACGCTAGCAAGTGGCAAAGGGGGGAAAAAAAAGATCTATATCTGGCTCTGATTCTGCCGGAGGCACTGTCATACTTGCAACGTTAGTGCTAGGAGAGGTCATTCCCTTGACATTCATGACAAATGTGTGATGCTGAACCCAGGTATGTGTAACAGGCCACCGGGACCTCCAGAACCAACCCAGCACCTCACACCCAGGCTGTTGGTTTTTTCTTACCCGACCGATGCCGTTTACGGGACAGGCGCTGGGCCAGGCACTGGAAGGAGGTGAATGGGAAGGGACGCAGGATAGGAAGCTTGCAGCGAGTGAGTGCTAGCTGCGCTTCTAGCAGCAGGATCAAAGCATGGCTGAGCTAGAGGAGACACCGGTCGGTCATTTCCAGCACATTGATAGCAGCTTTCCCCGCGTTGGTGCCAGCCCCTCTGCAGAAATCATGATCTCTGCTGTTTCCACGGCAGGAGCTGCAGACCTGCATCCGCCTGCTCTCACGCCCCGTGTGCGCTCAGGCAAACACCACGCACCGCTGCGGCTCTCCCGGCTGCCTGCGCAGGCAGGCAGAGCGGGGAGGTCGGTGAGGCGAGGAGGGAAAAACTCGCTTGGGGTTGCAAGGGCTCTACCAGGCTGGAAAGGTGCCTGATAGCCCGTCACAAGGTGCAGGCATGAGAGCTGGTGCTCAGCACGTACCCAGAGCTCTCCATCACCCTGCAGGGCACTTGAGCCGTCCAGCGCAAACACCCAGGCACCAACTTTCTCTGTCCAGCAGGAACATGATTCCTACCAGCGCCCAGGTGCTGTTTACAAGGGAAGGGCTACGAGGAAAGGCGACATCTTTTACTAAACCAACTGATGCAGCTGGGGGAAAAAAGATCAAGTGCAATTTCAGAGATTTGAGAAAGGTACATGATGCCTGAAACATTTTCCGGCCGCCATCAACTGGTCTAATGAAATAAATCATTTCTCTCCCCACAACCCCTGCTACGCTTCTGTCCTTCACAACTGCAAGAGCATAGCTGCTATGAGGGCAATTAACACCGCTGGCCTTGCCTCCGAAATCCCCTTAATAGTGCCCTCTGTGAATTGCTGGGCCCCAGGACATCGCAGACCAGACATTTTGCAGCAGCTTCAGCTGAAATAAGGAGCGGGGGATCATACTGACCAATGTTTGACACTGAGCTCACTGCTGCCTCCCCCGCCACATGGAATCCGGTATTCATTTTATTTCGTCCTGTCCAGCAGTTTGAATTCTCAACACACTGGAGTTTGGCATTGAAAAGGCTCCTTTGTTATAAAGCACCATTTGGGACCTTTTGGCATGTGAGTATGGGCAGATGGGTCTTTTATACCTGGAATGATGATTTGGGACTGTGGGAAAACTGTTTTAGCAGGAAAGCGTGCGCCCCTTACCCCAATACCCAGGCTACCTTGAAAGTAGTTAGTTCCTGTATCGCTTGCAATGTAGCAGGGCAGTGCAGAGTTCAGCACAGGCTGCGCATCAGTATCGGAGTAGTTAATGGCTTTGGCAGCGACATTGACATTCTCCCGATTAGATTTCAAAGTTAACGCTGCAGGAAGGAGAATAAGGCAGCCGACAC
>NW_009231522.1:0-16986 GCF_000690835.1 Fulmarus glacialis
GAGGCCGCGCCGTGGCCGAACCAAGGCCTTGGGGGATCCGGGGGCCGCGCTGTGCCCACTTGGCCTTGCCGCACTGACGGGCCTCAACGCCTGTGCAGGCGGTCGGGCCGTGGAGGCCGTGGGTCCGGTGCTGACACACAGCTGTGAAAACCGGCTGCTCTCCTCCTGACAGTTTGTGCCTCTGTTCATTCCAGGTGTGTACTTGGGGGACAGGTGACGTGGAGGTGCTTTTCTGGCTACGCACAATGACCAGACATCTAATGGCCAGTACAGTGTATCTCTCTAATCCCAGTGCATCGCCATCTGCAGCTCTTTACTAACCTGCAAAGTATTTCTGCGGCTCTACCCAGGTGCTGCTCTCTGTGTGGCCAGTAATGCTTGCCTGTAATCTATGTCAACCATGGAATTCCCTCATGACTGTTTCTTATGTGCTGGTTTGTATCCTCACATGTTCTGTTAGCAAGACATGGTTGAACAATCTTGACATGTTTGTCATACCTGCCGCCGTAAGCATCTGACATTTGCCTCACTACCCTACAACCACTCCACTATACGTGTCCCTACAGGAACCGATCGAAATTGCTCTTACATACCACAGAAGCGTTTTCAAAACATTAGTAGATTTACTGTGATTATTAGGGCCCCATATAACCCTCATAGCTGTAACTATTATTTACAAAAAATACTGAAAAATCAGTAAGTATATAAAAATAAAGCCTTAACTGACGGAGCGTTAAGTCTGTAACAGAACAATCTTGAATTAATAAAACCGTGCACTTCTACAGCTGAAGCTATGTCTTACTACTTCCTACTATGGAACCTAATCTTCCTGAGATGCTAAAGTAGGAACTGCTCTGCTGGGATCTTCAACCTCAGTGGATGTCTGGGTGCTTAAAGAGCTCACACTCACTTGCAACAGTATCCTTATCAATCAGAAACACTAAGATGAGACACAACCATAAGCAATCTAATTTGATAACAATATAGCAATGCATTTAAATAGTCAATTCATTTGAAAGTAAAAGATGTTTTGATAAGCGTCTTTCCTTCTATCTATCCAGCAAATACAGGTAATTTTATTTAGCTGGTAGTACATTGAAAGGTTTCACAATTTGGCTTTTCACTGAATTTTAAAGTTCATTTGAGGAATGGAAAGGACAAAAAGGGGTGTTGGACACTGAGTGTTGCCAGAGCAATGTGACTCAATTCCACGGTAAAGCTTTAGCAACGTTCATCTCATCCATGTTGCTAAAGAAAGTGTTGATCTTAAGTTTTTTACTTCTTGATACTGTACTGTCTTTTCTGTTGTGTCAATTGTCATTTGCATGCTTATTTGCTTAGCAAGATGACCAGGGTGGGCTGTGGTAAATGTCGTAAAGTTGAAGGATTAAAGCACTCGGCTGTTGATTTGCATTCTCAAATCATGGAAATTTATGTGTCTGTCTGCGTGGAAAGAACAAATCAAACCTAATTCAGGCCTTAGCAGAAATTTAAAATATACACATATAAATATCACTGTACTTCTTTCCTTGGGCCAGTATATTTGCAGAATATTTTATTCTATACCAGCATTTCAGTCTATAAATAATGATCACTTGCTGTGTCAGAAAAAGGGTAGTAGCTACTTTTGTTACAGAGAAATTATTTAATCACTTCAATGTTTTGATACTTCCATCTATGAAATTAATTTGCAGAGTTACCAGCTTAGATCAGTCAGGGTCTAATGGAGACTGAAGTTCTGTTTCAAATAATTTCAAATACATTTCTACAAATTTTTATCTCAAAATTTTATCAATTTGATCTTTATCAAAGAAGACATCTTGATTTTTTAAGAGATATCTCTTTTTTTTGAACTTTCCAACAGTTACTCATTGCAAGATAATAAAAACATTCAGTCACTTCATAGAACTTCTGTAACTAATGACAGTATTAAGCAACCTGCCAAACTGAAATATGAAAGAGCTATTGATTAAAAGTGGTTATAAGCCTTGTATTTTATGTTTAGATGCAGAATATACTCTATATCTCAAAATAATTTTATGCATTCTTATGTGGATAAGGAATAATCAGAATATAATCAAAGTTTTTCACTGGTTAACTAAAACAGGGTTGGACAGAAGTTGCTCGGGTACTTTGAAAAGTATCACTTTTTATTGTCAGAATCAAAACTTTAACACCTCTGAAAAAGAACTGGTTTCATATGCAGAAATTTATACTGCAATTTCTTTTGTTGAGAATGATAATAGAAGAAAGGCTATTCCTATGAACTACCTTTTTTCTGATACTAGATTTGTAATGCGTTCAGTTTTTGATCTTCAACAGAATTACATTGCCATCCCTCAGGACTTTTCCAAAATACAGAATCTTACAGAGTTTGGATACTTCTTACAAGGTCATAATTAGCCTGTCTAGTAATCTCATACAACATAGCCCATTTTTTGTCCGCTTCATAGGTTGTTTGCATTTCCAAGTAGTTTTCAGATACAGTCTGTCATTTGTAGCACATCTGAAACATACCATAAGGCATTCCTATCAGCCATGTTGTGCAGAACACAATATCTGTATATCTTATGAAACAGTATAAAGACAATCCGAAATACTAAAGTAAAGTGTGTAAGAGCAATCAAGCTGATTCAGACCATGGGTACATCTAATCCAGTATTCTTATTGGCCCAGTTAGTGTAAGTTAATGCCTAGAGAAGTGCAAGAACAAGCATATATGTGCATTTCACTTGTTAACTTTGCTACCCTATGATCATTTTCAGCTCAGGGGTTTTCTGAACCCTGCATGATTTGTCTTTTTTATAACCTTTAGAGAATTTGCATTCACAACATCTTTTGTCAAGAAGAGCCAACTGTCTGGCAAGTGTTATGTGAAGAAACAAGCCCTTTTGCTTTCTCTGAAGTCTCAAAGTCCCATTGGTTTCTGTCTTTTCCATTCTTGTGAGTGCTCATGATGAGGGGGAGAAAGCAAAGGACACATGTATAGATGTTGAAGTTAAGGAATAGGCAGCTTAGTGCAGATCTAGAGGCTACACTGTCTAGCTGCTTGTCATGGTTCTTTTGGATACTGTAGTAAATACACAGACCACCACACAATTCTGCTTAAGTAAATTAGTTACTTATTACTTACCTAATTGGTAAATACTAGTACACGCAATAATCTTACACTTACCTTAATGCTGTTTTACAGCCATAAGAAGTCATTCAGTAGTCTCTTGAGTACTTTCTACCTATCTCCCTCATGATGTGGATGTCCCCTCTTGCTTGGTGATCTGCATACCTGTAGTCCAGCTATGTGTGTTACACATGCCTCTAATATGTTTGGTTTTCACAGCGTTAGGCGAGGTTGGCTTGGAGCACAGGGTCGGTCCCTTGCTGTTTGCATGAACAGTATGTGCTTTTTTATGCTGGCTTTTCTTCTTCGGTTAGCATCCTGGAGTGCCATAGAATCACAGAATCATAGAATAGTTTGGGTTGGAAGGGACCTTTAAAAGTCATTAGTCCAACCCCCCTGCAGTGAGCAGGGACACCTTCAACTAGATCAGGTCGCTCAGAGCCTTGTCCAACTTGATGTTGAATGTTTCCAGGGATGGGGCATCTACCACCTCTCCGGGCAATCTGGTCCAGTGTTTCACCACCCTCATTGTAAAAAATTTCTTCCCCATATCTAGTCTGATTCTACCCTCCTTTAGTTTAAAGCCATTACCCTTTGTCCTATTGCAACAGGCCCTGCTAAAAAGTCTGTCCCCATCTTTCTTCTAAGCCCCCTTTAAGTACTGAAAGGCCACAATAAGGTCTCCCCAAAGCCTTCTCTGCTCCAGGCTGAAACACCCCAACTCTCTCAGCCTTTCCTCATAGGAGGAGTGTTCCAGCCTTCTGATCATTTTTTGTGGCCCTCCTCTGAACCTGCTCCAACAGGTCCATGTCTTTCCTGTGCTGAGGACCCCAGAGCTGGATGCAGTACTCCAGGTGGGGTCTCACCAGAGCAGAGTAGAGGGGCAGAATCACCTCCCTCGACCTGCTGGCCACGTGTCCTTGCCGTTCATTCAGGAACACCAGGATTCCTCTATAAATCTGTACCAGATAGTTGAGGAACTGAGACTCCTTTTTCTATACTGACTTGGCTATCAGTGCAGCCTGTGTGTTTGACCTTGGGGGTGGGAACAGATGGCCACATTGCTTTGCTGGGCAGGAGGCTCGGTAATGTGCCCACCCTGTGGTGGCCTAGGCCCTCTGTTATATCGACAATACTGCCATGCTGCTCTGGAAGTCCTGGGTTCTGATGAAGGTAAGTTTGTATCTTTTCGACATAGAAATTACTTCATCTTCTTAAATTATATTTTACCCTAGCTGCTGGTCCTCTCATCAGTGGCTGATGAGACGATCACTGGCAGTCCATCAGTCTAGTATCATCCTGGTACTGCAAGCTCTCTGTCCACACAGTTTTACAAGAAGTGCACTTTCCTGGATTCCCTGTAGTTTCCCATGTGGCACCCTGTTGTCTATTCCGAGACATAGAAGACATGGACAATAGCATCATTTGCAGGGATGAGGAAGGAACAAGATGGCAAGAACTGACCGTAAAGGCTGACTGTAAAGAGCAAGTGTAAAACTGGTGACACTTGGCCTTCTATGTGCATGAAAAGCACTCCAGGATGTGGCATAAGCTGTGTGTACTGAGAACTTTCAGCTGCTACCTCTCTGCTTGCTATACACTGGAGGACTTAAGGGAGTGCAGCCCACTCACTGCGTTGAGGCTCTTGCGTCCACATTAGCAACTGAAACATACTGTGTGCACTCTTAGAATGCATCTTCCAGTTTGGTTGCATTGGAAAGGTGCCTTGAAAAGGCATGTGAAGTTTGCATGCACCAAGACTGCATCATGAAGAGAATCAAAGCATGGTAAGTGGGGGTGATGAGAGATTTGCCTTGACAGTGCACTGTTGATATGAAGTAAAATGTTGTAGTAGGCATATCCATAGTTAATTTAGAAGCTTGACATGTTAATCAGTATTTAAAGTCTCTTACAGTTTGGTTACACTGAGTTTGTAATAAACCAGTATCATACACAGAAGTATCAGTAATGATGCATCAGGAATAATGAAATATTCCTAGAGCAGCTTTACCTATATAATGAGTAAAAACAATCCAGTATAAAAGAAATTAATCATTCTTCAGTATCTGAGGTAACAAATGTAAAAAACACTGAGTAGGTATATGTTAAGCCACATTGTATCTTAAATAAAAAAATACAGATTTGTTTGGTTGCCACGTGAAATCTGAGATTTTACCAGTCACTGAGAATACACTTTTCTTTAGGAAAATGACTAAAATCTCCAGCCCTAATCCTGGAAAAAATTCCTTTGATTACTGAATTCAGCGTTTGTAGTTGTTTAACCAGAGTTAGGGTAGCCATTTAAACAACTTCTACAAAAATCATTTTGCTCCAACTTTCTAATGTCAGGGAACGGTGCCAAAATAATGACCTTTGTAGGTGTGGCAATGCCAGAGGTTCCTGAGTCAAAGCACTGGCTTTTGTACAGACGACAGAGAAGGTGTTCAGCTGTCTGGCCACACATGAAGCTTTAAAATTCCTCCTTTATGCTCAAAGACCATGGCAGAAAAGTTTGTGGGTTGGATGGAATTATCCCCTTGATCTGTTCTGATTAAATCAATCCACTCCAGACAGTGACAAAGGATAAAGTAATTAATTGTCACTTTCTGCACTTTGGTGTCCTGCTGAGTTAGTGCAAGTCCTTGGCTTCACCAGACTGTGGCCAGACTTCGTAACTGCTGTGAAGACCAAGTGAGCATTGCCCTTCCTAGAAAAAAAAGTTCAGACAGCTGAAGTAGTAAATGAATGTTTTTCGAGAATGCAACACAGTACTCTCTGTGCAAACTGTACTACCTACTCCATGAGTGGGTAACTTTGCAGATGAGTTTTAAAAAGCTAGTAGAGAGAGCTTCTCTAACACAACTATCCACCCTCAAGAACATATGCCTAGTAGATCTTAATTTAAATTCAACATACAATTATAAACCAAATCATCCACTTGTTTAGATAGATTTGGCTTCTTTGTTGAAGTCAAATGGGGATACTTCATCACTAGGCTGGGCTAGAGTAGACCAGTCTAGGGTCTTTTGGTAGGCATTTTTAAACAACAGCCTTTGTTTGTGATCTAACACTTTGTATATTGAGTCAGTTAGCCAAACACATACAATGTTATGAAAAAACAAATTTTCAGTGGGAGTTGTGGTATACGATCAAGGGCATTGTGGCCTGCTTTTGGTATAAATATATGCAGTTTTTGCATGACACTTTTTCCCCCATTGCAGTGAGCCTACAGAAAACATTTATTCAAGCCTCTTATGTGTATTTTCTTTTCTTTCCTAATTTGTACAATCAAATCTGTCAAACTCAAAACCTGTTACGTACTAAAGCTTAAAATCTGTTGCTATTTTGGGATTTATTTTTTCTTTTTGGTAGCATCCAAAATTACAAGCATGTAAAAAGACTCAAAAGTGCATGCCCCCTTCCGCACAGGCAGAGTCCCATTTACTCAACTGAGGCTCTGTGGGGTTCCTCAGCTCATTCTCACTGTCCTGTGATACCTCTCCTGGAGGCTGATCCTACACGGTACTCAGAGCTAGCACAACAGCTTTGTGGTCCACACTTCAGGCTTGTAGACTGCCTTGCAAATACTTGGGTTACAACACCCTGCCTGACGTGGGGGTGGCTTTGGGCACATCAGTCTCCGTGGGAGCCCTTGCTGCTCCTTGCTGGCTCTGAGCTGCACCCCAGCAAGCCAGGCATGGGTTTGTTTGTGGAGGCGGGGAGCAGGTGCAGATGCTGGCTGTGCCCTTTGGTGGTGGTTGCAGGGCTGTGAAATGGAGGCAGACATGTCTGTCCTGGCAGCAGTGGTCAAGCAAGATGGGCTGTGACTGCCCAAAAGGGCTGTCCCAGGAGGTTGACTGGGGGACTTGGGCTGCTAGACTGTGACAAACCTGGTGCTTGTTTAAAGCAGGAGGAGGCAGGAAGAGCAGAAGTAGTATTTCCAAGAGCTTGATAATGAGGGCAAGTGCGGGTGCTCCCAACAGCTTGCTCCTTGGCTCATCACCCTAGGAATAAAGCAGGCTCCAGCGCTTTGACAAACATGGGTGTGAACTCCTTCCCTGCTGAGAGCATGAGCTTCCTCAGCAAGGGACCCCGGCATTGTGGGACCAGCCATGTGGGTACCTGTGGGCCAGGGTAAGCAGGGGCATCTTGGTTGTGCAGAGCCCCCTCACTGGGCTGCTGGCCACGGGAATGCCGGGCAGGAGCACGGGATGGCAGCACAGCCGCGCAGCACAGCCTGGGCACTGTGTCCCCTGCCACAGCAACTAGGAAAGGCAAAGGCCAAAACTCAAGGCAAAAAGTGAACAGTGAAGAAAAGTGGTTCAGACTGCTGTTAGAAGACAGATGCAGAAAGAAATTTTGGTCTCATCCCTCTTCAGGCTAAATCCTTTTTTTTGCCCCAAGTGCTATCTGAGTTTGCTCAAAGCACACGGTGTATAAAATGAACTACAGATCTCTATTGCTTCTGATGTTTTCTAAATACAAATTTCGGATCCTACTCCTCCTTGCTGAGACCATATTGGCAGCAGCACAGCATGGCCAGTTCTTGTTCCTGCAACTGCGCTGTGCTACCATCGGGTCTTACTGAGCTTCTGACCACAGAGCTGCAGAAGCATCGAGGCTGGCTGGCACCTCTGGAGAGCGCCCAGTCCCACCCGTGCCCAGAATAGGTCAGCACAGCAGGTTGCTCAGGGCCATGTCCAGTCAAGTTTGAGTATTTCCAGGGATGGAGACTTCACAGCTTCTCTGGGCACCTGTTCCAGTATTCAACCACCCTCACAGTAAAAAGGTTTCTTCTTATGTTTAAATGGAATTTTGTGGGTTTTGATTTGTGCCCATTGCTACTTCTGCTGTCACTGGGGATCGCTGAGAGGGGTCTGGGTCCATCTTCTTTACTCCACCCGTCAAGTATTTATACACAGTGATAAGATCTCCCTGAGCCTTCTCTTCTCCAGGCTAAAGACTCCCAGCTCTCTCAGCCTTTCCGTGTATGAGAGATGCTTCAGTCTCTTCATCATCTTTGTGGCCCTCTGCTGGACTCAATCCAGCATGTCCCTGTCTCTCTTGCACTGGAGAGCCCAGGACTGCACACAGTACTCCAGGCGTCTCTCACCAGGGCTGAGCAGAGAGGAAGGACGACATCCCCCCACTTGCTGGCAACAGTCTTCCTAATGCAGCCCAGGAGGCTGTTGGCCTTTGCTGCAAGGGCACGTTGCTGGCTCATGGTCTACTTATCCTCCAGGACCTCCAGGCCTTTTTTGTTAAAGCTGCTTTCCAGCTGGTCAGACCTCAGCTTGTGCTGGTGTGGGAGGTTATTTCTCCCCAAGTGCAGGACTTGGCATTTTCTTTTCTTGAATGTCGTGCTGTTCCTGTTGGCCCATTTCTCCAGCCTGTCCAGGTCCCTCTGAATAGGAGCAGTCATCTAAGTTTTGTATCATCTGCAAATTTGCTAGGGTTGCACTCTTGTCCCACCATCTCTAGGCCATTAATGAAATTGTTAAACAGTATTGGACTCAGTCTCAATCCCTGTAGCATAGCAGTAGTGACCACCCCACACCAGCTGGACTTTGTGCCAGTGACCACAACCCTCTGGGCCTGGCAATTCAGCCAGTTTTCAATCCACTTCCATTTTTGTAGTCCATGCTTCATCAGTTTGTCTGACGATGTTACAGATGACAGTGTCAAAACCCTTGCTGAAGTTGAGATAAACAGCAACCACTACTTTCCAGTCATCCACCAAGCCAGTCATTTCATTACAGAATGTTATCAGGTTGGTCACACATGATTTACCCTTCATAAATCCATGCTGGCTACTCCCAGTCACCTTCTTTTCCTCAAAATGTCTGGAAATGGTGTCCTGGATTATTTGCTCCCAGTCACCTTCTCTGGGATTGAGGTGAGGTTGATCAGTCTGGAGTTTTCTGGATCCACCTTCGGGCCCTTTTTGAAGATAGGGATGACGTTTGCTTTTGCCCAGTCTTCAAGAACCTCTCCCAGTTGCAGTGACCTTTTAAAGGTGTTTGAGAGTGGCCTCACAATGACATGGGCCAGCTCCCTCAGCACTCATGGGTGCAAGCTGTCAGGTCCTTTGAATGTATGAATATCCAGTCTGTTTAAATGTTCTTTAACCTGATCCTCCTTCACCAAGGATAAGTATCTCTTGCCCTGGTCTTTCCCACTGGTCTTAGTGACCTGGGATTGCTTTACCTTAAGAACCGAGATGAAGAAGGCATTGACTATCTTGGTCTTTCCCATGTCCCTTACTTCTAGATCCCTGACCCATTCAGCAGTGGGCCCACATTTTCCCTAGTCTTCCTTTTCCTGCCGAGGTACCTGTAGAAAGCTTTCTTTTTCTCCCCACATCCCTCATCAAAGTCAACTTTCCTAACCCTTCATAAACACTTTTCCTAACATTAGAGTCTGCCCACTAATCCTTACCCATCAGCTCCCAGCCACCTCATCATCCACCCCAAGGCAGAGATCATGCATCCCCACTGCTCACTCACATAAAAGATTATGTCCCCTCTTCACCTTCCCAGCCTGTCCTTCTTACAGACCCTGCATCTGCCCATTGCAGCACTCCAGTTGTGTGAGCTATCCCAACATTCTGATCACCAATTCTTGTTTCAGGCCTTATATTTATTGCATGTTGGTGCTTTTGAGCATTAAGTAACTGGCAGTCTTACAACAGCTGAGGTATTTTCATCATCTTTGTGAATTACCGAAATCCTATTACACGTCAGTACTTGGACCATATTCACAAGATAGTAAATGCAATATATGTGATAAGAATGCAGTCTTACTTTCCATCACTTTTAAGAAAAACAAAGGTATAATTTCTGAATTTAGACATCCCTTCTACAGAATTTCACGTAAGGTTTTAGATGAACGCTTTTTAAAATGACCGTGATTAAGTGGATATATCACAAATTAGAAGTTATTTCAAGTAACTGTAGCATATTTTGTCTTTTATTTTTGGCAAGATGTAGGGGGAACAGTAAGATCTAGATTGTTCAAGTTGCTTACTGCCAACTTCAGTGTCTATTCAAATACAGTGTTATCATCCAAAGGAGAACAAACATGGTTTTTGAAGACAGGAGAACAGAAGCATGAGGAAGTGTAAAGGCTTTTCCAGGATCACACACTGAGCCAACAGAAGATCAAGAAATGTGGATCCTCATATTCTGCACCTTGGTAAGAATATTTAACTTAACCTGTAACTGGATAATTATTACACAAGTTTATAAGGCACTACTTAAAAGCAGAACTTTCATGGCAAAGTTCCTCTCTGAGCTTCATGATACCAAGGTTCAGGCACTGTTGTTATCTCTATGCCCATTCACAGAGTACCACCTGCAAGTTGTGTTCAGTGGCTGCAGACAGAGAAGCAGCAATTTTAGCACGCAGCCCAAAAGCCCTCAACTTTTACAAGTGTATACATTCATAGTCCCACTGTGGACAGAAGGGAAGGAATTTGGCTGAAATCGTGGGTAGCTCTTGTCCAGGCAATGGAAAGGGGGTCATGATGGAAGGAAAGACATTTTCAGTTAGATACACACAGGAACATAAATGTTGCAAAAGCGAGTATATGACATCTACCAAAAGCAGAAGCTAGGGTCCTGGCTTGCATATTGGGGGGTGCCCATGCAGCTCACAGGAAGATTCAGTTGCCACAGGGGGGATTCACTGTCCCTCCCAAAGGCTGAAACCCATGCAGGTGTCAGTCTCCACACAGTTCACAGGGTTGTGCATTTAAGCCTTTCATCCTGGTGAAGCGACAACACAGACCAGCAGAGCCATGAGGCACTTGACTGATTCCACTTGCTGACCGTAACTCACTGGGTATTTGAGAGCAAGATCCTGGGAAGGGGAGAAAAAGCAGCACGAAGATACCAGTTTCTGCAAATCAGAATGAAGAAGCCTGTAGGAAGAGGGAGAGAATATGTCCTGAAGCAAAGCCTAAAAGCAGACAAGAAGAAATAAATTGTCTCAGCAGCAGGTCTAATGCTTTTTAATGGAGAGGATCTTGGCAGACAATTGTGTAACTTCCAGGACAGTAAAAGAAGAAAATAAAATACCAAAATTTGTTACATGTAACAAATTTTTTACCTATTGTAGCTTGTTACCCTTTGCCTCTTTTGGTACATGGTGTTGTTTGCTGTGTCTTACCTGTAGTTGCAGGATGTCAACACTGCGAGTTGCTCTTGATATGAACAGCAAAGAGATTTTGGTGATTATAAATGCTGGGGTGTGGGGGTGTCCCTCTATCCCAAACCCCACCTTTTGTATGTAAAGGTTTTGGCATAATAGATGAGCTAGTGAGGCAGCTCTAAGTTTAAAATTAAAGTTTGATTGTGGCATTTCTGGAATTCTAAGCATAACTTCACAAATTTAATATTCTTTCAACCTGCTTTTTGTAGAGAATGTCAGAAGAATAAGCATTAGAGATAATTCTCTTGTCATGTATATTCATAGACAATTAGGCTCTCTTTGACTTTTAGAATACCTGCGTGTGATTATATGTACTTCTCTGTTTGTCTGCAAACCCAAAGACCCAGGAAGATGCTTTCAGAAAAATTTAGTTTACATGTTTATGTACTTTCTCAGGAGTTAAGGGAAATACTTAACAATGGGATTCTAGAACATAACTACTGTAAAAATATACATTAATTCTATTAGGTATTTTCTTATAAATATAAGGTATCATGTTTTCAATACTAGAATGTTTTCTTTTTACAAGTTCTCACACAATAATGCTTCCTTTATAATTACTTTGTATTTTTTCCCTTCTCACTCTCTTTTTTTTTTTTTGAGGGGGGGTGTGTGGATAGGGGTGGGGATGAATTCCTTGGAGATCTCAGGATTATTCCTCTTTGGCCAATTTCAGCTAAAAATAATTTTTTTCACATTTTCTGTGTTTTTATTTTAATATATGATGCAAAATCAATGTTATTCTATTGGATTGTTCCCTCAATATACATTGCATTTTCCTTGTCTGGGTTCAAATACATTTAATCAAAATGTAAAAAGTAATTTTCCTGGTGTTGGACCTTTTGATTAAGTCTCTAAGCTTCATTCTTAGGAAATCTATGAAGTTACTAGTTTACTTTGCACCATAGTTAATTTCAAAGTATGATCTTTTCACTGTACACCAAATAAAACTCCAGTTTATACTAATAATTAAAGTACAACCCTATCTGAAAAGTGACTACATAATATGGCACCTTTTTTATTAGACAAGGAGTCTGTGTGTACAGAGAAGACACAGATGCGGCAAGAACCCTGCAGATCTCATAAGCAGTATAACAGATGGGGGAAGAACTAAACAAAAGAGGAGGAAAAACTAGCCTTCACAGGTGCATGTAAGCCCTGTAGGAGTTCCCATCCTTTTATTGAGAGAAAAGCCCAGCGATCATTGCCCCAAAAAAGAAAAGTATTAAAGGGAGAGCCTGAGATTTTACAGTGTTTGCTTGTTTTTACACTTGAAGAGGAAGCCAATGGCTTGGGGCCATCTCTGGGTGCATTTAGCCGTTGCAGAAGGTAGTGTGCCAGGCATTGACTTTGTCCATTGCCCCTTGGCTTTCTGTCCTCACTGGCATGTGTTTCTGCCTTCTTAGGAAACATTTTGACAATGACAACTAAAGCACGAGTGACTACAGTGGTAGGAAGGCAGAGGCCGAGTAGCATATAAGAGCTATCAGAAGTAATTGAAAGCAGAAGAGGAAAGTACCTGTGTGATACTGCAGGGCTGAGCAGCTGCGTTGTGGATAGCAACATGCTGCTATCATTGCAGACTGCTATATTAGGGAAGGCACCATTCTCTTAGCCCCTTCCATTGCCCCAGTAAATCCGCCTGGCACTGCCTGAGAATAAAAAATTTGCACTGAAATTTTGAATGCATAATGCTGCAAGTAGCCTGAATATTCTTTTTCTGTAAGGTGTGTTTGTGTGAGTAAATCTCTACAGACAGTGACTGTAACCTGGTCCTACACAAGTCCTTTTCTAATCAGTAGTTGTTGGAATAGTAAAGGGAGAACAGCTCAGCACTCTCAGGAAGCCTCCCCAGGGAACTCTAATATTGTCTCAAAGTCATTCTGAGATCTGAGTGTGGATTTTCAAATATGAGAAAATTGGCATTCTTAGATCAATCCAAAGCAAACTAAGCATAAAACTGTCAAGCCTTCTGCACCAAGCTTCCGTAGCATGTAAAGCTTTAATAATGGAAAACTGCCATTAAGGACACAGGCGGTTTCTACCATCCTGCCTCTGCTGTTTCTAAAACATTGAAAAGCCTTTTTTCCCCCCTGAAAACTCATATTGTAACTTTACTTGCAGGTTAAGAAGGAAATAATGCATCTTATTTTCTGGTATTTTAAAATACCTATATGTATACCTATATATACGTAACTAGCAAGTATCAATACTACACAGGCATTAAGGAAATGGTAGTGCTGAACACTAGCTAGTGCTGAAAATGCAGGGAAGGTGTAAGGAAGCATTTTGAGTTATCACAGTTGCAATTTTGCCAAGGTGTCAGTTTCCTGCAAAAAGGTACCGGGAACATATATGAGATGTAATCAACACCTATTTTACGGCTGGATAAAGAAATATTGCCACAGTATCTAGGATCAGCACCATCAGATGACAGAGTAGGGAGCAAATCAAAACAAGTAGGTTGCTAATGGCTTTTTTAGCCTCCAAAAATGGAAGTACAGATTCTACTGTGTCCACTGCTGGGAGAAACTGGGGGAAACTCAGTCCTGACCCTTCCCATTTGGCAAAGCCAGCAGCCATGAGGCACCAGCTGCCTGGTGGGTCAGTGTTTGTACAGCTCGCCCCTGTTTGCCCCCGTAGCAGCATTTATAGGAGCTAGAGTCAAAAAATTGTATGCGAGCCTTGTGAGGTGAAAGTGACTAGAGGCAGAGTGTTTAAGAGACTTCCAGCAAAACTATGTGGGAAACTTCAGTAGTCCTGATGCTGCTAGAACAATTTTATCTATTTTTCCCTTTGGAAAGCTAATGTAGGAAGAAATATTTAGTAGCATGACAGTGTATCATCATGTTTTTCTTAACAGGTTAACCAGCCAGAAGGTGTCTGCTGTAAGAGAACATTAATTTACTAGTAGTGTTTCCACTTTCACAGGAGTAACAGCATGTCACAAACTGCAGACAGAAAGTGAAATGAAAGAAACAGATGATAAGAAAATGCTTTTTCAGATCTTTTACATGCTACTTGGCCCTATAATGGCATTCATGGGTGCTGATTTCAAAAAATAATATTGTCAACCTAGCCAAGTGAAAATAACTAGTCAGCAGCCCCGAAAAAGACTGGGTTTGAAATCTTTAAGATTTTTAAAGAGACTATGTTTGCGCAGCTTCAGTTTAGCTTTGCAAACATTCTTCCTGAGCCACATGTTCCCTAAAATGAAGTAACTTTTAAAGGTCAAAACAAAGCCTTAAATATGTGTGAGATATTTCCTATTGTTGCTGAAAGACCACTCTTTTAATCCCCACTTTTCAAGACAAAAGAGCTGCCTTTCCATCCTCCTAAACACAGTTAGTCTCTTGCAACATTTTACTTGGTCTTGCCTCTAATAACTTTGCAGACTTTTCTTCTTTGTGCTCCTGTATTTCATTTACTCACCTCCTTTTCCCACTGTAGGCTCCCAGCGTCCATTTTCCAACATCTCTTTTGCTCCTCACACTTCCCACCTCTTAGCAGCATTTCACAGTGCCCTGTTCATATCCCCTATCCTCCCCCCTGCACAGAATGACAGCCAGTGCTGGTAATTACGGTCCTCATTCCATTAAAAACAAAAACCTGTAGCAAGCGTCTTAGGATCAACTTAACTTCTAAGAATACCTGTTTACTGCAAATTGAACTCTGCACCAATTTAGCACATAGGAGTGTCCATATGAAAATTCTCTGGCTCAGGGCAAGCAATGCTTTGCTTTAAAGCTAGCAGAGCAATATCAGGACTTCAAAGCTCAAAGGCTGTTGACGTAATGCAGCAACTGGACTTGAGATACTTTTCAGTTCAATTCATATATGTAACCTGCATGCTTTTTTGCAGTCTAAATTTTCAGCTGAACTGTACTAGCTTATATGACTTAATCAGAAAACAAACACCAGTTTTAAAGAAATGTGTAGAAAAAGCATCCATCCAGTTGACTTCAGCCCTGCAGAGACTAATGCAAATGTGTGGACATTTGGGGAGAAAAAAGGGGACTGCTGAGCATTATCTGTTGCATTCCAAAATGCACACACCAAGGTTTGTTATTAGTGTTAAAATAAATAAATGAACAAATGGAGGTGAAGAGCTAGGATGCCCTGGGAAAAGCTGGAGCCTGTCCAGGTGCAAAGCTTGTGCATTATAATGATAATAACAAAAGAACTTTAAATTCAAGCCAAGGTGGAACTAAGAAGCATTTAACCATTTCTCTTCAAAGAGGATTATGTAAATTGACTGAGGGGTGAGACAAAAGAGAGCATTTATATAGGCCTAAGGACAGCACTGAAATAGTTAAAATAGCTCAGAACAGAAAAAAATTGCAAAAAGTTTTCTACATACTAAAAGACTATCTGAATTTACATTGGAGGAAGCCCTGCTAGGGCTCACTAAGGTTTAAGTGGTTACCTTAGCACTTGATTTATGTCATCCGTTACCAGCTGTAATGTGTAAAGGGAATGGCTCATCAGCTGAGCCTGACTTGAGGCCCTACAGGCTGTTTTGAAGCCCGCTGTTCACTCCTAACTAGTTTAAATGCCTTACTCCCAAGAAATGAATAAGAATATTTGGAGTCACTGGAACAAAACCTACAACTATGATTATTAGTGTTACTGCATAGTTCTTTCATAGCACTTAGAAGAGTCCCTTTGACGTAAAGATCTAAAAAAGCCAAATCATGACCAAAAGATAAGAGGAGAGGTAGACAAAGCAAAATCAGATAACAGTGGGAATGCTGTCATTTTATTACCCTTCGGATGCACAAATTTAATTAGATACTTGTTTCCCTTAAATTTTAAGTTAAGCATGTTAATTTTTCTCCTTCTGTGGCAATAGAAGAGATAGTGATATGAAAGGAC
Source organism: Fulmarus glacialis (assembly GCF_000690835.1). Lineage (NCBI taxonomy): Eukaryota > Metazoa > Chordata > Aves > Procellariiformes > Procellariidae > Fulmarus > Fulmarus glacialis. Next base: position 16,205 of record NW_009231522.1, read on the forward strand.
TGAAGGAGCGAAGAAGGGTGGAGAGAGGTAGAAGAGATCTTAGTACAATGAGCAAAACCCAGCATGTCACAGTTAAGTAAACGATGAGGTTTTTCACGGGTCTTTCCATTTTTTATAGCAAGGAACTCTGGCAGAGGCCTGGAGGAACAGGGAGGAGGGGGCAGATAAAGCCATAATTTACAGCCTTCGCAGTCTGTCCGCGCTGGCCCTGAGTGCACAGAAGGAGCTGAGAAGCTTCCAAGGTTTTGGCTCCAAGCAGCCAAAACCCCTCGTTCAAGTGGCTCCCGCAGTTTCCCGTGGGAGCTGTGAAACAGGAGGCCTCGAGCCCCAGTGCTCTTGGCTAGTCCCTGCAGCCTGAGTCTGATCTTTTCCAATTAATTCTGTATTACAGTTAACATTGAATTTATTGTGCTAGGAAACTGGCCACAGATGTGAAATTAGTAATTATATAATTAGCAAAGACATTTCCTTCACAGTATTAAAATGAATGTTAGTTCACTATTTGAGAGTAAAGGCCACGATTTGATATTAAAATGGAGAGTGGCAAACTAGTTGAATTAAGCACTAGCAGTCACCAGGGAGCCTGACCTCTGCAGTCTTATGCGGAAACCTGTGAGCTAACTGGCATCACACCTGGTGACCTCATGTGGCAGAAAAGCTTCGTGGTCGTTAATCCTGCAAAAACTCAGACATATATATTTTAAAGAACAAGAATAATTCAGCTAAACCCAGTGGAATGACTTTTGTATTTAAAGTGAAAAATAAAATATAATAAATTTTTT
>NW_009231523.1:0-3631 GCF_000690835.1 Fulmarus glacialis
CCGTGCTGGCTGGGCCTGATCCCCTGGAAAAAGACTTGAAGACTTTCAGCTAACAGGTTAATTTTAAACACACACATACACACACGTAGCATTTTATACCTCAAAAGAGAAAAGAAAAAAGCAAAACCCCCAAACCTTTCATTCACTTTAAAGAAAATCTCAAACTCTACTATGTTTCAGCTAGCATCCTCATCCTTAAACTAGTACAAGATGAAAGTCAGCACAAGTTTTGAAGCTGAAACTACAAAATCAAATGTCTCAAATATGTTATTTGCAAAGGCAGAGAGCAGTAGAACAGTGAATTCTCAGCGTCAGTAAAACAGTGAATTCTAAGCATCAGTAAACTAAAAGTTGACATGTAATCAACATATAAAAAATAATTACATTGTTTCCAGAACTGCCCCTAGCTAAAACTCTCTTTATTCTTCTCTATATACTACGCATATCTTTCTTAGGTTTCCTTATTTTAGGAAAAAAACCCGAAAACTCACCAAAACTAAACGAATAAAATTAATACTTTACTGTGATTTCAGTATTGCAAGTCTTAGAAATTTTTCTTTATTTTTCCTAGGCTTTTATTTTGCATGATTTCTTTTTGCTTTGCTTTTATAATCTTGGGCAAATAACTTTAACATATTGCTTGAGATTTGCTGTAAAAATCACAAGAATTGTGAAAAAAGTTGCAACCTAATAAAAGTTTTTATGAAGGTTACTTAACATCTGAATTTGTGTAGAAGACAAAAAAAAAAGAAGAAAAAAAGATGCTGTGTAGTTTCCTTTCATGTATATTTTCATATACACACAACGTTGGCTCCGATTAGTAAGAAGTGTTTACCCTGTGAGGTAAAAGTACATTAGGGGTGAGAAGACAAACAAGATTCCAACAAACTAGTTCTGCCAGGCCCATGTTAATTCTCCTTATGGCTAACTCAGATGTCTGTGCAGTGTTCCTGGATCAACTGCTTTCTAGAGCAGGGACAAATATTTGAGTATTCTGAGACAGAGGCAGGCAAGTCTAGCCTCACTTGCTAGCTCAGTATCAGTGCTTGTAGCAGAGCTAATAGGGACTGAGAAGGAGGCAACAGGATCTCTCATGAAAGGGCAGGAGCTATGAGGCCAGACTTCAAGAAGCATGGGATACCGCCTTTAAAAATGTTGGGAGTCACTGGGGGGAAGATTCAAATTAACGTAACAGCCCAAATGGAACATAGCCAAACTTAAATTACAGTAAACTGTAATTTTAGCATAAGCTAATTGCATAACAATGGGGTTGCTTGAATGCAGACTTTTTAGTGCATACAGCATTCGTCTAGAAAGGGAACATATTTGAGACATTTGATTTTGTAGTTTCAGCTTCAAAATTTGTGCTGACTTTCATCTTGTACTAGTTTAAGGATGAGGATGCTAGCTGAAACATAGTAGAGTTTGAGATTTTCTTTAAAGTGAATGAAAGGTTTGGGGGTTTTGCTTTTTTCTTTTCTCTTTTGAGGTATAAACTGCTATGTGTGTATGTGTGTGTTTAAAATTGGGTGAAGAAAATTGGATCCACTTGTGATTCCAAACCACAAGGTTGCCATTTATTTTAGGAGAAGAATAGTTTCTGCTCATTTTATTGAATCTGTATACATGAATACAAGAATCTTCTGGCCAGGAGGAGAGCAAGAAAGATGAAACAGGACCAAAAATATGTTCCTGTGTAAAAATGAACTATCCATTTTATACAAAAAGTTCAGCTGGGGTGGGGGGCGGGGGAGAAGTGAGTGGAGGGACACCACAAAGAATCCTCAAGGGCATATTCCATGTCTTTTCTCTTTCATTTGAATCTCTGCAGAACTCTGAAAGTATGTCCACATGAAGTAATAGAAAATTGAAATAATATAAAATTATCTTGTTCATACAATTACTTCCAAGCTAGTTTCATTCAACTTTAACTCAGGTGTCTCTGCATAGTTCTCTGATGTACCTTACTGCAAAGAACTGGGGCCTCCTGTCTCCGGGTAGCAGGTCCTTGCTCCTCCAAGGCTGGGGACCTGGACTCTTATTCCCATCTTTCTTACCACTGATCTTTTAACAAGCCCTCTAAAGGCTGACATTCAATGAAATGTTTCTCTTTCACAAATTACATTTGCAGACAGTATCTATGTCAATCAATATTTATGAAAGGCCTTTCCTTTGTTAATATGGAAGAAGTTAAGCTTGCACTCTCATTAGTGTTGGCAATGTTACCTTCCAATGTAAATATATCAGTATGTTCACCATGGTTACCAGATTATGTCAATAGACCAATCTCACTGTATTTATATGACCACATTCAGTCTCTATGCACATCCCAGAAAGTACAGTTGGGGAAGGAGGGCATAAAATAGAGAAGAAATCAAATAATATTTAATTTAAATAAAATATTTCAGATAAGTTTACATTCTCTGCCATAACAATGAGATAGTGACTAATGGTTACACTGCCTCAGGATGTTTCCTCTCTGATATTTCATGCTGTTTGTTTTAAGGATTAGAATTAGATTTAGAATTCAATAAATTCATTTACTGTACTACTCACTGTTACTTCAGCTCAGATTTTTCCATGAGCCCATAGCAATTGACCATATCTGTATTTATCAATTTTCATTCTCTTTTAGGTTCTGAACAGAATTGGAACAGGTACCAGAAGCAGCACTGAAAAAAACTTGTCCCCATAAATTGTCTTCCTTATCAAGCTGAAACAAGTCAACTAATATGGCACCGAAGTTAATACAAGAAGTCATGGAGCATCTCAGTAAAGTTGGACTTCAGTCCAATTTTTTTTCTCTGCTGACTTTATAAGTATTTCCCTCTAGTGGGTCTTTTTCCATGAGATGCTACAGCTGCATGTCTAACCAGAAATAATTACTGAGACAAGAAGATTGCACTGAAAAACTAGGTCAGAAATGAGATGACTGCAAATACGGTCACACTTGGATTTCTACATGTTGGTTATATAACTGAAATGTTTTGGGGAAGATTTACAGAGAAACTGGAAGAAACTACTTGAGGTAGGGGTTGAAAAACAGCTGGGGGAAAGATGAAAATGCCAAAATCTGCAATTTAATCTTGTCTCTACCTACTAGAAACTTAACCTGGTGTTGATGAGGAACATATCCAACTCCAAAATTTGGGCTTAATAAATTATGCATGCAAATATCCTTCTAAGCACATGTACGTGCATACACACAAGGAGCCATGTAGAGAAGATTTTCTGGGAAAGGGAGGTTTGGATCACTTACAAAAGTGTGGAAAGGAAAATAGAGGGGATTATTCTCATGGGGAGGGAAGAACTGGAAATTTTTCCAGAGCGTAAGGGCAGAAGGGCAAAATTCTGCATCTCCTGAAGCCTTAATCTCTCATTTCTCTGTTCATTAAGGAAAAGCACACATATTGTTTGAACCATATACTCTGAAACAGGTGCTCAGCTGCAGGACAAATAGGTTTCTACAACAGGATTGTAGAAGATGGAACGAGAGCAATGTTTAATGCATTCAGGAATTAATTGCTGAACTCATTTACACTATAAATGATTTCCTGTGATGTTGGTCCTTTGATCCTTCCCTATGCTCTCCAAATTAAGACTCAATAAATTTCAGTTCGTAGAAAGTGCC
>NW_009231524.1:0-8489 GCF_000690835.1 Fulmarus glacialis
AGAAAGACAAGTGATGCAAATGAAAACAAGTGCTCACTACCAACTCACTGATGTCCAGCCAGTCGCTGAGCAGCATCCCCCCTGCCAACCTCCCCTCTAGTTTTATTGCTAAGCATGACGTCATACGGTGTGGAATATCCCTTTGGTCAGTTGGGGTCAGCTGTCCTGGCTGTGTCCTTTCCCAGCTTCTTGTGTACCCCCAGATTACTCACAAAAAGGCCTTGACACTGCTCAGCAAAAGTTAAAACATCCCTGTATTATCAACACTGTTTTCAGCACAAATCCAAAACATAGCACTATCCTAGCTACTGTAAAGAAAATCAACTCTATCTCAGCCAAAACCAGCACAGTAGGTCAATATTGCTTCAAAGTAACACCACCTATGATTACATTCAACATGATATATCATAAAGCTAATTTGATTATTAATATAATGTTTTAAAATAGGAATTGTATAAAAGCAGCACCTAACACAAGCATCAGGTCACTTTATATTTTGTTAAGCCAAAAATAAATTACATTTCTCCAAAAGAATGTTTATTTGTAAATTCATGTTGTTGAATTTTGCCAGATGAGTGGTTTGAACAAAGATTTAGCAGGTGAAAACATGTTTTAAGTCTCCAGCTAGCAGATGAAGAATGGACTTTGTCTCAAATTGGTCCATCATCTGGAATCCATTCATTTCTTCATCAATGCAGAGACAAACCCCAGTGGTGAACCCAGCAGCACCACAATTTTAACTAGAGGACAAAGTGGACTTTCATCCTTAAGTCTCACGTATAAATTAAATTCCATAGCTCTTGTCACAGTTCAAGAATACAATTCTCTTTATTGACAGTAAGACCCAGCATGATTCCTGTGGCTGGAGGACAGTGTCCCTCCCAGGCAGGCAGTACACCAGGAAGGGCACATGCAACCAGCCCCATGGCAAATCCCTCTGGCAGGGTCTGGATGCCGTTGCCATCCCTTGGGGCTGCCACAAGCCCCAACCTGCAGAGCTGCCAAGGAGGGCCTGGTTGAAGTGGGGAAGTCCTGGCTCTTCAGGGCCATCTGTATGGATTATGTGACCAGTGTTGTAGCTGGGAGTGGCTTGACCTTTGGTCTGGCCCAGTCTGGTCTGACATGCTGCTGCTCTGAGGAGCTGGAGAGGTGTGGGATGAGGCAGCCTGGCTGGCTGTGCTGGGGATTGCCAAGAGAGGCAGGAAGGTTAGCAGTACAGTCCCACACATCCTGAGCAGGAGAAGTCAGAGTGGTGCCCCCAGCTCTCCCGTGGGCAGAGAGACTCTGCCAACCCCATTGTGAGCACTCATCACCACGGCCTTGCCTGGCCACTGGCTCTAGCCTGGGAGTGGAGCCTCTGAGTGGACCCAGGTCTCCTCTTACTGGTGCCCAGCTGAGCACAGTGGTCACTCCTACATGGTGGCGGTGTCCCTCAAGGCAGAGCAGCCTCCTCTTCTCCAGACTAAACAGTCCCAGTTCCCTCAGCCGCTCCTCATTAGACTTGTTCTCCAGATCCTTCACCAGCTTCGTTGCCCTTCTCTGGACACGCTCCAGCACCTCAATGTCCTTCTTGTACAGTTGGCCTCGGCCCATCAATCCAGCCTGTCCAGGTCCCTTTGCAGAGCCTTCCTACCCTCAAGCAGATGAACACTCCCACCCAACTTGGTGTCGTCTGCAAACGAGGGAGCACTCGATCCCCTCATCCAGATTGTTGATAAAGATATTGAACAGGACCGGCCCCAAAACTGAGCCCTGGGGAACACCACTCATGACCTGCCACCAACTGGATTTAAGTCCGTTCACCACAACTCTCTGGGCTCGGCTGTCCAGCAGTTTTTTATCCAGCGAAGAGTGTACCTGTCTAAGCTGTGAGCATTACACCAGCTAGCTTCTGATACGGGTCTGCAAAAGCACCATCTGCCTCTGGTGCCACGTCTCTGCAGGTGAGCCTCTCCTGCCCCTAGGCCAAGGCAGATCCAGGATGTCCCTGCCCTTCAGGTGTTGATAGTTCATCATTAAGTGTTTTTTCCACATATAGAACCTGGATCAAGATCTTTATCTGATGTCAGCTGACTTCTCTATTACAATCAACAAAATTCTGATTAGCCAATGCAGTAGTCCTCTTTAAATATGATCAGGACAGTCAGTGAAAGAGCATTAGCATATTATCTACAAGTGAAAGAAATGCTTTTTTCCATTACTGAACAGGTTTGTTTCTGTCTGTCCTATCAATGGCAAGTGTTGCTTCCCTTTCCTCTCAAACTTTCTTCCAGTTTATCATGGATAAAAAGTGATAACATAAGGTGAATAATGGAGAATGAGAAAGTGGAAAGGCCTACCATAAATCTCAGCTGATTCCTATAAACAGAGAGGGACAGTATAAAGGTTTGATCAAACTGGAATTTAGAGATGAAATGATTGCATAGAAGGAACTGAATTGTAAACTTCATTTGTAATCCTGGGCCAGGAAAATGGAAAGTTTACCATACTATACTGCTGAAATACTGAGGAGCAACACCAGGAGCTTGGTAATCTTTTGAGAAGAAAACCTATGAATCATAAAATGTGGCTTTCATTTTTTTGCCAGCCAGTATCAAAATGTAACAATGCATTAGATAGTCAATGCCTGGGAATCTTTTAGAGCTGAGCAAAATTGCAGGAAAAATGTTTTATATTAGTATGTCTGGAGAGTGAATGTTGAACACACAGGGGCAAAATATCAGTGGGATAAGGGTTATAAAAATGTCATGTGTTGCTAACACTTAGAGTAGCAGATCAGCAAGATCCTAGCACACTGCTACCTGCAATTGCTCAGGACAACCAACAACACACACAGGGACTAAATCCTGATGACTCACAGAGGTGAGGCAGGATAGAGAGATTAATCACTGTCAGCTCCTAAAGGGTATGATGAAACACATCCAAAACCAGCACACCACCAGGAGGAACCCAGGAAGTGTGGGGAGAGGCTCGACACCCAGCGCTCTGGCTCCTCCATGTCATTGCAAGCAACCCTGCACAGACTACCTGGATACAGGCGTCTTAGTGCCTACACACTCGCAAACTGCTTACACGTGTCTTGGGGTTTGTGGATATGAAAGTATGAGAGACTGAAATCAGTTGTGTTTTAAAATACATTCATCTTTCCTTCCTATGAGGTTTTTGCACTGAGCTACGTTACTGCTACAGTGTTGGAAAATTATTTTCTTCAGGGCAGTTTTTAATTTTTGTGTTTTCCAGAGCCTGTAAAAGATATGTATACTGCCATAAGCAATTCAACATTTGTTCATGTAATTACAACCTGTGAGATTAAATGCTCTGTTTGTCAAAACACAGAGTCATCTTTAGTGCTAAAGTGCAAAAGAAAACCAGCATTTTTTGGACTAGGTTCATTTCATCCTGACACAGAGTTCAAAAATAGTTTAGATGAATTAAAACCACTAGAGGACAGAATTGAATCCTTCATGATATTTCTCAGTATCGGACTATATACAACTAAATTTAGATGTGTAAATGTAGGAAAGCAATTAAAATACCTACACATATATATTTAGAGCAATTTTAGATGCCCTAGAATACTTGAGATATTCACATAGACCTGGCATTGCTGACACAGGATCTATGGGAGATCTGTGAAGTTGCATCTTGAAATCAGGAAGAATACCCTACGATATCTAAAATGCCTCTAGACATCTAAACACTTAAATTACTTTAAACACTTAAATTACTCTGCAAAAAGAGCTTTCAGATACCTACAGAAAAACATTCAATGTCATGTGGGAGTTTACATGTGGGGCATCTGAGACATCCAGACAGAGCAGGTACATGCTTTCCGGCTGGAAATGACATTGACCATTGCAACACAAACTCCTGTCACCTTCCAGCCAGCAGCTGACCATTCTGTTTGAGAAAGCTCATTCCCCATGCAAAAATCCCCAAAAATCCTTTTTAACAAACATTCTGCCCTTGAGTATCTGTGTAATAGTATCTAGTCCATGGGTTTGTTGGTTCTGCCTGGTTGTCTGGTTTCCTGTCCTTGAAAATAGCCTGGTTGTTATCTGGACTTAACAGTTGCTTAGTTTTAGTATGTCTTTGGCAGTACCAAGCATTCAAAAATCTTATTCTTATGGCAAACAGTAATTTGACAGGATCCATGGAAATGTCCTAATGTCCTCTGTCCATGACGTGTATTTATTGTGTCATGGGCCAGCTGACTGCTGTCATAAACCTGCTGTATTTTATTTTACAAACCTTCTGGAGTATCTCAATGATTCATAACTAACATGGTCTGTAAAATGTCCGAGGACTTTTGTGGGAACAAGGACTACATAGCTGTGCATTTTAAATTAATGAAGTGACATACTTGCATGTAAGTATATTGAGTACACACAGAGTTAGAAATTTATTAAAATTAAACATGTTTAACATCGAGGCTTAAGCATCTGTTCTTTACAAAGTCATAGCAAAGAGTTCAGGCTATGCAAAGAGGTCACTGTACTTGTCAAAACATACTGGATTCTTGTTATCACTGCCAGGAGTGCATCCTCTGGCTGTTTCTACACTTCATAAATATCAGTGGTCTCTCTAATTGGTGTTCCACCCTCCTTCTCCCATATGCAAAGGTTCAACCAGCGAGTACACCTGGATGAAAGTTTTTTCATCTTTACCCTGACAACAAAATAGTTTACCAGAGTGATATGGGAGGTACTTGGAAATGCAGCAACCATACTGACAATGTCAAAGATTTTAAAAATCCTTCTGCAAAGCTGGGACTTTGGTTTAGTTTGTTACAAAGATCCTAAAATCCAGTGCTGAGTTGAATCATCGTTACCTTGTAGGTGTGGGAATTAAATGAATGAATAAAGCCAGAAAGTTAATATTTTGATGTTAAGATATTAACAACCACCCACTCATACCCTCTCCTAGAGAAAGAAAAGAGTGAGTTTGGAATTTAATCATCAAATCAAGCATTAATTACAATTAGTGAAAATGTCAGAGCAATAGATTTCTAGGTACTCAAGATAAGCACAGTGACAGAAAAGATGTCTTCACATTTTTACAGCAATAAAGACCCATTTAATTTTGAAGATAATTTTTTTGTCCCTGGTGTAAGATGAGGATAATAGCATATAATAAATTAACCTTAGTCAGTCTAAAATACAACAATAAGAGAGAGGCACATACATAAGATTGTTCAACATATATTAAAATAGTTCCTCAATTTTATACGTAGGACTATTTGCCCTTCAGAGGAATCTTTGTGTCTCCATTAACTACGGAAGGAGACTGGATGACTAAGAAGAGATGAGTAACTTTTAGATGGTAGCCATTGAGATTCATCCCTCTTTTAGTAAGGACTCCCTCTGCTTTTCTGTGAGGGAACCTTTTGACCTACTGTCAGAAATGTCCTGTGAACACAATTCATTATATTCAGGAGAGTAAGAAGAGTTTTATGCCATGTTTCAGTGTTGCAGTGACATTGTGTAGCAGTTCACTGCAACATGAGATGTGACTAGAGGGATCAGCATGCACAATTGTGGCCTGTTTGCAGCCAAGAGAAAATTCTTGCCTGAAGGCTGGTTGTAAATCCTCTGTGTTCAAATGTGAATGACAGTAAGGGTGGAGGTTGATTTTGTCCCCTGCACACAGTGGTCTAGTGCCCTCTGAGGTTTCCTCAAGTACGTCATCTGGCCTTCAGTCCAGGTCCAGGAGTAGTGTGGGTTTTCCAAAGTCCTTCCAGCCCTGTTGCAACAGCATCTCAAAGTCTGCTATACATTTCAGCAGATGAATCAAGCCTGATGTTGCTGGCAAATGAAAGAAGGAAAGTAAAACTGGAAGTCTAATCACCCATAGAATAAAGCACTTAAGTGTGGTAAGAATGTAGGTATGTATTTTCAATGGCTTCAATGTGTGATTCACGCTTAACCTGAAAGAGGGTCTTACACATTGTGATAGACTGATGTCCTCTGGGTAATCTGGCCCATTCCGTATTAGTGTAATTATTTCCTCTAGGAAACCATAATGCGTAGCTGCTGCAACATAATAAGTGATATTTAGTTTCTGCGAGCATAAATTTGCCTTCAGTTTCCATATTAAATTTTCATTGTGTAGATCAAGAACACAGAAAATTAATTACGTGTGATAATGTATATCCTATGTGCAAAAGGTAAAATGAACCTTTCATGACAGCCCAAAACCCTGAGCTTCTGAAGTTTTATGTTTTGATTAAAATGTTTTTACTTCTCACACTTGCATTTTATTGCAGCCTCATTTTTTATTTATATCAGATTACAGCACAGTGTTTTGTCCTCATTCTTATGCTTTTTCCTGCTCCTAAAGATCATCATCATCATCATCATTATCATTATTATTATTATTAATAATATTATTTTTCCTCTCATCCTTTCAGCTAGTTAACTTATTTGTGTTCTGCATTTTAAACTTTCATTATTTAAGTGCTGATGAGGCTTAAGCTAATAAATATAATAACTGAAGGTTGTTGAGAGTATTAAAGACAGTTTTGTTTCTTCAGTCTTTCGAACTCACATCTTCTGCCTCTATAAATTTAACAACTTATCCTTTTTGCAAAGAAAAGCAGCTGTTTCGTTTTTAATACCATTCAGCAAGTTATTAATTAGAAGTGGATACAGCTACAGTTTTCAAGTCCAAATGTGTACTAAATTCATAATGATCTGTGGTAACTTGAAATACATTTTGTCTTTTTCCTTTTTGCATTTTAAATAGGTTTTCATAACGAAAATGTGGTTTTTTAGTGAACAAAAGTAATTGGCCTTTTCTCTAAACCATGTTATCTTTAAGGTTAATACATGACTTGCAGTTATTGTCTTCTTTTCAGAGCCTGACCATGTATTTCAGGGCTATCCACTTAAAATGTACTTTTCATAAACCCCATCCACAGTTTTTAAAGTCTTTCAGGAAGCTGTTAGGTCCCCAGCATTTCAATAGATACCTCACTATCTTTTGTTGTATATTTATTTTCAAAACATCTCTGTGGGAATACTTCAAGTATGATTAACTGACTGATTATGATGTACATACATATTTTTGCAGTGACTTATATGTTGAAACTGACAGCCCATGGTTCTCAGAAATTGAGCACTTCAGGAATTATTTCCTATTTAGTGATGTCAGTAACAGATGCATCTCCATTAGGGCTAATTGTGGGAAGATGAGGGAGATCAGTCCGCATATCTATCTCGCTACCAAAGAAAAAAAGGGAGAAAAAAAATGTATTAAGTAGCTTGATCCAAAACGTTGTCAGGATATGAGCTAATGTGCAGTGTGGCAATATGTGATCTAGTGTTCAACTTCACTCTCTGGCCCACTTTTTTTGTAGCTTTGTAGACATATCTTAATGGCCTTTCTGCTGTTACTTACTGCAATGGTGGCAATTTCCATGTTGAGGCCGAGAACAGCTCCAGCTGTGAACTACACCTCATCTATGCCAATACTTCAGGTTTCAAAGCAAGCAAAGAAACTAAAAGCCCAACATGCTAGAGCCTCCAACTGCAATAGTCTGGGAGATGGAAAAGTGATATTTTACAGAAAGAGAGGGTTGTGTGGGGCATTAAGAGATGTTATAGAGGCAATGTACAAAAGAAGATACACGTGATAATTCTTGGGACTTCAAGGTGTTCAGCTCCTACGCAGAATTTAAATCTCTGTGTAAGGTACCTTGTGTTAGTGAGGTTCACTGCGTAACACTTGAAAGACAGAATTAAACTCCACCCTTTGGTAACTAGAGGTATGTGTATAGATATGAGCCAGGTGCGTGATTCATTTGCCAACACAAAGGCATTTAACGACATTTGTGATGCTATTCAGCTGACCAAATGTAGAGCGGGGATTCAACTACCTAAACATATATATATACACACATTTATATATATTCCTATGCTTCTGGGGAGCTGGGAAACTTTCAGGGTATAAATCCACTCTTTGAAGTCGTGAACAGTAGAATTGCTGGTCTGAACACAAGACTGTTGGCAACCTGGTTGACAAACCAGGAAACTTACAGCTTAGACAAGGTGGCAAGAAAGCACTTTAGAAGAAACAAGGTGATTGTGGCAGAGGTGGGCGCACAATGGCAGGCAGACCATGCGTGAGCCTTTGGTCTAAAAGGCAAAACAGGCTCTCAAGATGCAGGGGCTTTTAAAATATTTTTTAATAGGGGTTGCATGGCTCAGAAATTACACACTGACTGAGGAAAGGAAAAATTTAAACCAGCCTTTAAAAAAGCTGCTAAAGTAGTATAAAGTTCATCATTTTGTTGCTAATAACAAAGTAAAAGCCTCCATCATACAGGGTTTTAACACAATGCTGAAAAACGAGATGTGGAGGTATTTTATAGCATGCATCAATTCTGACTACATTTATGAGCTATCAGAGTTCATAAAGAGCTGAAACTTCAGCTTCCACAGAACGGTTGGAGCCAGGCCGGTGGAAGCCACCGAGGCGAAGGGCTCCGG
>NW_009231525.1:0-38139 GCF_000690835.1 Fulmarus glacialis
CCCTATCCCAGCCGAAACCAGGACATGTAGTCACAATTATAGTACAACAATGACAAGATTTGAGAACATATTAAGAGGACAAAGACTTTTTTTACTACTTTGAATTCTTCTAATCATTCAATTCCTGCTTGCAAAACCTTTTCTAGTACCTTTCTATTCAATGAGATTAGGCTCTTAGTTATCTAACTATTGCTTAAGCACAACAGAAAAAAATTTAAAGTACAATAAAAATTAAATCTCAGATTAAGCTAATGAACATTAAAGATGGCTATAATTAGCTCAGTACTTCCTACTAAAGAATCAACATTTTGGCACTGACATGTGAAAAAAGAGGATTATTTGTCAGTTTGCTACTTCATCAGGATGAAGTAATATTATTGTCAAGAACTTGTCAAGACAGACAGCGGTGGTCAAAATATTCAAATCCATGTGCCTGAAGTTAAGTTCTGGTTCGCTGTTTAGTCTCTGAAATAAAAATCAGATAATTTTCAAACACGCTGACCATAATGGGAATGAGTAAAAGAGCTTGAGTTATCCAATAATGGACTGGAATGAACATGGGTACCTGTATGGAAAAATCCTTCAGAGAGTGCTGCGGAGTTAACATCAGAAAATCAGGACGTTAGATGATTACATGTGAATTTAAGTGACTCGTAGTCAGCCAGGTTTGAAAGTGTGCTCTTTGCTTTATTCTTCAGGAACAAAGTGTTAAATAGTTACCTTGAATAAAAAAGTGTGCATCGACAAACTAAGCACTTAAACACCTATCTGCCCCCTTGCAGTAGTGTGTCTAAGGCTGTATCTATACCACTTAATAACAGAGGCACTTGCTTGCAGTCAAGTAGGCTGTTAAATTATTAACATGCTCCTCAGCACAATTTTCACCCTTGCCACAGGAATAACATTCATCAGGAACAGTGCCCAAGAGACAGTTTAGGCATTGACATCCCGTTCTGGGAAGGCAAGGGGAGAATTTGGATTTGTGGATGTACCTTGTCCAAAGACTGGAGTTTGGCCCTGGCTTGCTCTGTAGCCATGGTATGGGTGTAGCCCTGGGGATCTTGGGTGCGGAGCTTCCAGACCTTAGTGAAGCCTAGATCAAAGGACGAAGCCACTGCACCTAGGGCAGTTCTGAGGAAAAAGCAGGAAACGTTTAGTCTAAGGAAGGAAGCCCTAGAGACTCTCAGAACTCTTCAGCACCTTCGTGGGTGGACAAGATTGCTGTATTAAGTGCTTAAACTCAGCCTAAATCTTGCTTTAGGCCTGTAAATCAAAAGAGATTTAATATGGGGACATAGCATTTCTAAACATATGTTAAGAGTGGTGGCAAATGACCTCTGAGTTGAAGCAGTACCTCAGCACTAACCATGTGTTAATCTGCTTGCTACTACTAATCAATTTATAAGGTTGTGCCAGCAGACTCCAAGTGTGAGCAGAGTGATTTTGAATCTGGCCATGACATACTATTTACAGGTACCTAGAGGCTGTGTTTCTGATCTTGTTTTTAGTGGAATAAATCCCCCAAAATGCCAAGGGAATTTCTTTAAATCAAAATTAAGCCAATAACAACATTAAAACACCTGGGATATTTCTCTGCCGGTTAAGCTAATTTATAGATACCTTACACCCAAAATAAAGCTTATGCCTTGATGGTATTCTTTGAGAAAACATTAAAGTAACAAACATAGGTCCATCCACCTAAAAATGCCTTTGTGCCAGTCATTCAAAAGAGCTTTGCACACTTCGTAGCCCTGAAGCTGCTGATTCTGAGTGACAGGTAAATCAGATCTGGCTCTTCTCTTACAGTTTAATCTCTCGTAGGTGGGGAAACATGTAAAAGGGCCATAGATCAAAGAGAGCTCTAGCTGGCAAAGACAAAAGGCAGGGAAAAAGATCACCTAAATTTTCAAAGTGACTGATGATTTTGGATATTTCAATTTTGGGGCTACTGATTTGAGACATTAATGGATCTTGATAATCAGAGTGCAGTTGCTCAGCATATTATGTTTGAATCCCCACAGAGAGTCTTATACACACCTCTAAATCCAGGCTCAAGCAGGCAGGAGCCAAATAGAAAGAATTTCAGTGGAAGGTGAAATATTGCAATGCTCCCAGGTTTTTAGAAAGCGGTCAGTAGTAGCTGAGGTTTTCAGAGCTCTTGCAACAAAAATATTTTCCCTTCTATTTTTCTTTTTTTCTTCAACAGACATCCAGTTCAAAGCCCTCTAATCCTCTTTGCCTGAAGTTCCTTGGTTTCGGGGAGCATTCAGTGTGGTTTGGTTACCCACACTCTCCAAGCAGGGTATGAGCGTTATCTCCTCCAGTGACAACACTGAGCTGTTTCTTCCAGGTTGCTTTTTGTTTTATATAGAAATGCTCTTAAGCGTTCCAGTATTTACATATAAATTACGCCTCGCCTGTTCCATCCTCTGCCGTATGGATGGGACAGAGGATTTCTCCTCCCATGGAGCTCCTGTCATGTCCTCCTGAAGCCATTCAGTTAGTTCTTTCGTGCCAATATCATACCCTGTTTTCCCCTGCTGCTGCCTTCTGTCCTGGGATTTCCACCAGGCCAGCGCATGCCTCCAATGCTTTCTCTTTCCTCTGACAGCTAAGATGGTGTCCCAGCAGCCTTGACCTCAGGGGACGAACTGCCAGAAGGTGCCCTGGCTCCAGCTCAGCATATGGAGGCTTGTTCCCACCCTGCCTACTCAGGCTCAGACCAGTAAGTCCCTGCATTTCCATAAAGAAGAACAGCTCCTCTTGGCTTCCATGTTGTGGCTGTCACCCTGGCCCATGACCCACAGTCCCTCCTCCCAGCCTGGCATCAGCCAACACTCAATACTCTCTCCATCAGCAGGACTCAGGGAGCATCACCTGTCTGCTTGCTACTGAGATCACTGCAGACTACTGGACACTTTCCAAGCTTTAGAATCCCCAGATACTGCACATGGTAAGGTAAGTTAGGTTTTGAAAACAAAACCACTTTATCCTGCCCTTTTGCCTAATAAAAAAAGCTCACCTCTCCCCTGCTAAGCTGGCGTATTGGACTACACTCCCAGGGATAGCAGAGGAGCTTACACAGGTCATCCTGCAGGAAACCTTGGAGGGCTCCAGCCCTTACTTGCTTATGCATCAGTGAAATACTTGATGACTGAGATCTTGCTATAAGAGATAATTTTTGATAAACTTTAATTTTTCATTAAGAAACTCCTTCAGCAAAAAGTATGCAAACAGTTCTGATGCTAAATCAACAAGTAATTTTCTAAAATTATGACTATTACCAAGGCACAGTGGATGGAGACTATGGAGCTCTCCTTCCTACTCGCCTTGCATTGAAACCTAACTCAAGGCTTTGTTTGTTTCTTTGGGGCTTTTTTGCCAGATTACCCTAAGCAGAGTGCTTCATTGCTTAAGTCCAGATGGAACCACCTTTCATGCATTACAGAGCATAGGAAGACTAGGATTATTTTTTTGCTGGATCAGGACATCCACTGATTCTGTCCTTAATATGCCCTTTTATTATGAACAATTACATATGTCTCTGGAAACTGTATGATTCCATATGGGATACAATGACTGGGCTTAATGAGGTGCTTTATGGACACAATTCAACATTAACTTTGAATTTCCTGGCTTTTGTTGATTTTTGTGACAACCTTAACATTTTTCAAACATAGAATCATTACATTAAAAAAATAAATCTGTATTTTAACCAAGATTTATTATACCCCAGTGAGATAAACCTTGTTTTCACTTTTCAGTAAAACATGATTTATTTCCATGCAGCTGAACAGGAAAAAGAAAAGGAGAGATAGATCTGAATGAAAAATAATACTTCCTAACAAAAAAAATGTAGACCTTTACAGGAACTTAAAAGAAATCTCAATCAGCCCCAAAAATGAATATATCAAGTCTCTCATTCTGACAGGTTTGTGATATACTTTGCTTATTCTTAAGTACAATTTAACATGAAAACATTGATCTGAGTTGCTATTTTTAAAGTTTTCTGGAAGATTGAGGATCTGACATCCCCTCATGTACTCGGATGCTGGGCAGACTCAGAATCACTGACACTAAGTGGTCAGCTACCATGAACCCCTTAAAAGAGATTACTATTATAACACTTACTATTTTGCCACCTCTGGTCTTTGTGCAAAGCTACCCAGATGGCAAGAGTTTGGCGAGGCATGTGTACCCTGAGCACCACTGGTGGCACGTGGCTTGTAAGACTTTCTAACAGATTTTTTTTTTTTTTTTTAGTGTTTCAATGTTCTCCTTCCACTGGACCCCAGGTGCTCTATTTGAATATAACTAGAGGCAGATCAGAGCTGGAACACTTCATTCACTTGAAAGGGAAGGGGATGATCTCCAGCTACTGACAAGAAGAGAGAATAGAAAGGCAACATCCCAGACAAGGGTATTACTTGGTACGTGTTTGTTCCCCTATACATCTAGATAAGCAGGTATAAATACATAAACCCACTCACGTCCATTCAGCCCTAGTGGTGGCAGAGTCCCAGTTTGCAGCTGCTAGCCCCTCTGAGCCTCTTGGCTAGCAAATGTTTTCCTCTTGCTTATTCTTCTGTTTTCCACATTTCATCCTCAGGAGTAAACCTGGCAGAGCAGTCGCCTTTATCCACCTGAAAAAAGACTGTGATTTATCCCTTTATTGATTAACTGCTTTAAGACCTGTCCCACTCCTCAACCCATTGGTGAGGCTCTATATCTCCCATGAAAACTACCTATTCAGCTTTCCCATTTGGAAATAGCTGCCCTGTGTTCATTGATTGCCATACCATACTTCTGCAAGTTTTCTTGCCCTGCTCACCAACTCCCTTGTTCTTCTCTGAGTGCATGTACAGAGATGTAGAGGATTGAGAACAAAATCTGCTCTCCCCTTGCTTTCTTCAGTCCAAAGTCTAGTGAGTGTTGCATATCAATAGCAGGGAACCTTCTTCCCCCTTTAGTCTCCTGTTTTCACCTTTTTAGTGGCTTGTTTGGACTGTTCTAGTCCAGCAATTCCCCTTTTGGGACTGAAAATTCATACTTTCACAACTCCCACATTTTGGGATCATGACCTCAAATTTGTTAACTACTTTTCTAATGTATTGCCAAAGAGATCACCTTTTCAGACTGTCATGCCTGCTGCCTTTGTACTGGTACCTATTCCTAACGTGATAGGACTCTCTGGGCTTAGATCATCTTCCACAGTAAGGCTCTGAACTTTCCAAATTCCGTCCCCAATTTTCTCATCATTTAAACAGTGCTATAGGTGGGCTCAGTGGCTCAGTACCCTGCCAGCCACAACAAATAGGAAGATGACAATGAAATGGATTGAGGCACAATGAGGACAAGAAATATTGGCCCAAACATTTTCCTATATGTTAGTATCTTGCTCTGTGATTTTTCATGTACAAGATACAAGATCATGTATCCACACATGATACCTTAGATGTAAGATACCTACTCGTCCAGACCCAGTAAATTGCAAGAAATCCTATTTAAACATCTCTGCAGGATAAAATTCTGAGTCAGCCCCCTTAAGTGTCTGAGCTTATTATCAAAGGAAGTGCAGACATATCAGAGTTCTAATGTAGTGGGTGATTAGACCACCTAAGGAAGCCTCCTACTCTGACTTGTCCTTGGAAGCCTACCTCTCCATTGACTTTGAAGACAGCCTGAAAATATGAGCCTTAGTAAACTAAAGTTAGCTTCTGTGAGAATCCCTGGGGTCTGTCCAGCCATTTCCAGCAGAAGGATAAAGTTCTAGCAAACTATAAAGATTTACATTATTTCAATATAGATTGCAATTATCTATTGGAAGAATTATCTATAAAGAAATCACAGTAGAATTTTAATGAACCGAAAAATCCATTCGTATATTTTCAAGAAATTTTCCTGGGATAATTACATACTTTCTTAAATCAGTCTGAGAGTCAGACAACTCAAATTACTGGTGAACTAACGAATAGGAGATGACTAATTCCCATATAACAGTGTCACCTAGGCACTACTATGATTACTGCATTGCAAAGCATAAAATAAAAGGCACCTGAATTAAACCATGTGTCTGAGAATATCTGAAGGCAAAGAGAGGTGAATGAGGAAGGGAAATTAATATGAATAGCCACCGAGACTTCTCAATCAACAGAGAGATTAAGTATGTTCGGCCACTTCATGGAACTTTTCAGACTGCACACTCTGAATGAATAAAGTAAATCAGGTAGAATAAAAGCAAATAAAGAACAAAGAAAACCAACACAGGCAAGAAGAGCTGGTCTTTATTTTTTATTCTCTTTTGAGGGTAAACTCCAACTGCCAACTTTCTCTGTGGAGCATGGTGGCAGATGAATATACTTCTTTTATTTGCACTACACAAAGGTCTTCTTCACTTGAAAAACAGAAGCAGAATGCACATTAGTAGCAACTTGCACAGACACCAGCAAAGCAAAATTAATTTTCTCAGGCTGTGTTACAAAGTCAGATGCCAGCAACAAAAACCTTGCTGAAAGGGGCATCTTCTAGTTCTTCTCTCTTCTTCCCCGCCTCACCCCTAGGCATGCAGTCCTGCTGCTCATTTCATACCGGCCCCAACACTTACTAGATCCCTCTGTGAGCCACTTCAACACGCTAAAGCTGCAGAAAGCAAAGCTAGAAAGCTGGTTGATTTTGTGCCCTGCTAATGAATTAGAGTGATTTACAAAGGACCTGACAGAAGCCAGAGCTGGTCAGAGAGAGGTGGCAGGGCTGCAAAGCTGGGGAGAAGAGAGAAGGGGATGGGATAGATTTCTATTGGGGAATGAGGAATAGGCAAGGGAGAATGGAGCTGTAAAACAGAAGACCTAGAAAATCTCCCACCTCAGCACAGGACTGAGGTGTCACTGGACCATGTCACCTTTTGGGAAAGTAAAATCCTGTATCCAAAGCAACCTGCATATTCTCAGCAAAAAAATTGACTGGCGCAGAGAGTTGCTGGTTATGCTTGCCAGGAAGAACCAGGAACAGAGAAGAGATCACTCCCATTTTGCTCAAACTGAGCTGTACAGGCAACTACCTGGCAACATGGATGAATGTGTGTCTGTATTCTAGATGATTTTCCCCTTGATTATTTTCTGAACACAATCTGATATCTGATGAATAGACAGAGCAAAACTGAAGTAACACCACCTACAGTGTCCTTGAATGGTGAGTCTGTGGTCCTCTGATTGTCCTTTTGCATAGTTTCTCCATAAGCAAAACTCGTCATTGCCAGGCAAGTGAACCATAAACCTTATCTGTATTCTTGAACTCCCTTACCCTCCACAGCAGGTTGGCTGCATGTGGACTGCCTATTGGGAATGGTCCCCTGCTATTTTCTCCACTATGCCCAGGAATAATTTGGGAGTGTGCAAGTTGGCATAGGTCAAAAGCATGCCAAGATCTGTTCTAAAAACAATCTGATGCCTGACACTATATAATTTACTTTACAGATGTAGCTCTAGTCTGTTTTACATGTTACAATTCTGTAATTCTCTGCTTGAAGTTTCACCTCAGGTACTTAT
Organism: Fulmarus glacialis; assembly: GCF_000690835.1. NCBI lineage: Eukaryota > Metazoa > Chordata > Aves > Procellariiformes > Procellariidae > Fulmarus > Fulmarus glacialis. Next base: position 7,545 of record NW_009231525.1, read on the forward strand.
ACAATAGTTATTCTCCAGTGGTAACTGCTATCATTCCTCAATAAAACAGTAGAAAATTAATGGAACGATTTCAGTCTATTCTTTGAAGGATCTATGAAAATATGGCAGAAACACAGAAAAATTTACCTTGGAACAGCTCTATCGAGGTCATCTGTGCCAGTCTTCTGTTTAAAGCAGGGATAGCATCAAAGTTACCAGGATCTCCAGTTCCTTTTCTGCAAACTGCTTTCTAGTCTTTTGGCATCCAGGATCACAGAATCATAGAATCACAGGATGGCTGAGGTTGGAAGGGACCTCTGGAGGTCATCTTGTCCAAAACCCATGCTCATGCAGGGCCACCTACCAGTTGCCCAGAACCGTATCCAGACGGCTTTTGAATGTCTCCAAGGATGAAGAATCCACAACCTCCCTGGGCAACCTATGCCAGTGCTCGGTCATCCTCACAGTGAAAATGTGTTTCCTAATGTTCAGAGGGAACCTCCTGTGTTTCAGTTTGTGCCTGTTCTCTCAGAAAATTTCCAAGAAGGTCTACACACAGTCTCCTTGAAAGAAATAATATGGAGTATTGGAACAGCTAGTGGGTTAAAACATGAATAACATGTTGGTCTAAATGACATCTGGAAGTTCTTTCCAACCTCAATTATTCTATGATTCTATGATTTAAACTAATGTATGTGATTTTGATAATGTGATAAAGAAGTTCTGGGGTCATGTCATTCTTAAGCAGTCATAAAGCAGAAACTGTGACTCATAGCTGCGTGAAATATAATTGAAGGCATTATAAGCAAGAAATGATTGTTTTCACTGATTTCTGAAAAGGTGTTGGCTGTACTAATTTAAATACTTAGCTTGTCCAAAAAACTAAATCTAAATTAAAGTTAAGATAGCTTGTAGAATAAAAGTCAAATTTGCTTTATTATTATTAAAATAGTTTTACATCTGTGTGCTTAGCAGAGCAGTTACACAGACGTAAAGGGTCAAAGTGTCTAGAATCACTATTCAAAAAATGAGAATGTTTCCCAGACAGAAAGCAAAAGAATGATTATAAATCCTTCTCTTTACAGGCAGCTCTGTTCCTTCCTATTTCTCCTTCTAATCACACCAGTTCAGTCAGGAAAATACATTTCTCCTTGACCTTTTATTTCCAGCTATGTTGAACAGTTTATCCCAATGAAGCCACTACTGTATCTGGTCTCAAAAGATGTCATCATATAATATTGAAACCATGTCACCAATACATTACTTAATTTAACAGCCTTCCTGATACATCAGCTTTTCACTAATCCTTTTTTGTGGGTCTGTGGTTGAACAAAAAAGATGTATTTACATTCAAGTCCCTCTGGAATACTCATCCAGATGAGTAACTTTCTCCTGGACACCCTGTTTGAATACTTAACAGTGGTCCACAATATCTGGGCTAACAGAAGTGGAGGTTTCACTTAACAAGCCTTTCTTTACATAGGTCAAAAGCATTATTTACCTCCAGATCAGTACCCCAACTGTGGAAAGAGTAAGATAGATAAAGCAAATGAGCAGATCCAATTGACTTAAGACAAAGACTGGGTTTGGATTTCTTGGTTTCCTTGTGAAGGCACACAGTTGCTGAGCCATGCACATGTAAGTACAGCTACCAGTTAAAAGCAGAGCACATCTAATATTGGATATTCTGGGAAGATGATGAGTGTTATTTTCTGACTTACAAATATATAGCTGGGGAAGCCAGTCCAGTTGAGATTATTACCTTTGAAAAATCCCACTCTGCAGTTCTCACTCCATGAGAGTATTAATTTATAGCTATATATATAGCTAATTTATACCTTTGTCAGTGTAGGTGTGCACATATGAAAGGGATAGGGGAAAAGAGCAGCTCCTCACTGCGCCCATAGGAAAATTCTGAGCTCACCAGATTTTCATTTCCATTATTTTGGGGTCATTTTGGTTTTGTCCCTGAGCATCTACAGACATGTTTTACACTGTGAAAAGCGTGAGAGGAATCTGACCAACAAAACTAATACAAATGAATTATGTTGTTGATCAGTACATGTCTGAGGGCAGTTTGGGCCTCCTGTGTATATTCCACCTTATTACTTCTCTTCAGTGAGAGAGAGACCAGAAGTCTGTATCTTACATATGCTTTCCTCTGTCCATAAGAGATTTTATGTTTTTGTACACAGCAGTTGTTGTGCATAAATGGCTTGAATCAAATGAGCAGACAGACCATTTGCAGCAAGTGAAAGTTGTTTCTCTAAGGATTATGTATTTTCTAATAAAGCTTCTAATCTTCAGTCAATAAAAGGAGAGGGAAAATAGAAAACTGTAGTTCCTGACAAAAATATGAATGACCTTCTTTAGGAGCCACATTTTGATAACTCTTCTGTGATGTTATCATTACGTAAAGAGGTAATTCAAGACTGTCTAAAAAAATCTGGGATTGTAAATACTCCACGATATTGGCAGATACAATCTGCCAGAATTCATCCTTAAAGTAAGTGCCCATCTCACTCCCACCAATGTTGAGTGGGTTAAGATTTTGCCCCCAATTTCTCTCTTTTCCAGAAGAAGGTATGGAAGATTTTAAGAGATTCTCATTTTCTTTCTTATTTTGTGAATAAAAGGGAAAAAGAAAGAAAAAAAAAAATCCCCTTTCTGAAATATATGATTCAGGGCATAATACTCATTTTAGCATTTGTAACAACTGAACCAGGATAAGGAGAAAGGTGCATGCAAATTTTGACCTTATCAAGTATAGGAATTTAACAACAACCAACTTCTTGTTAATATGAAAGGAGCAGTAGTAATGGTGGTGAAAAGTGATATATTGATGATTCATCCCTATACAAAACACAGGGTAAAGGATGAGAGGGTTATTGAATGAACGGGAGAAATGCTGGTGAAGACAACGAATAGAAGATTTAAAAAAATAGTATAACAGAAAAATGACGTAAAATTATAATCAGAGCTGACTGATTTTGAGTTAGGCTCAGAACAAAACCTGCTTCTACAGCTCATCAAGCCCAGTATAATATAGGGACACAAAATACTGGGATACCACCACATATGGCAATTCGATTGAATATTTTGAGTGAAGTCTTTCTCCTTACTGGATGAACCAGGTGATATGGAGAATAGGAGCAATGTCTACTATAGATAACAAACACGTTGCTGTGAAGAGCTGAGGAAGATGAGGCTCTTAGCACAGACAAGCAAAACGAGATATCTCAAGTCAATAGTGAAAATGCATTAGTTCCTCAGTAAATCTAGCTTGAAGAATCAAACTGCATGTATCACACCCACCTCCATCTCCTTAAAACTTCCAGCTAAGGAGGAGGAAAGTCTTCCTTAGATCAGGCTCATTGCACAGTAAGTATATTTGTTTGATATAACTGTAAACTTCATTTTTCAGCAAAAATCTGTAAGCTTAAAGTTTAGAGTTTAAATTTTTAAGTTTGAAGAAAATATTTCAATGGCAATCAACATTCTGAAAACATGTAATCAAGGACAATTTTTGTTGATGGAGACTTTACAATCACTATTATCTCACAGTCCATCCTTTACAACATCTCAATTTCTTTTCTGGCCAAGCTTTATGTTTATATTTAAAGGGCAACTGTATGTGTGGTGCTGAAATGGTGAGGGATGAGAAATGCTAGTGGAAGGTGTGAAAATGAATAATGAGAAGGAAAAATTAAATGGAACTATTAATGGTCACAAGGAAGGCTATCTTGACTGGAAGCTCCTGTGTGATCATGTGAAAGTAAGATTTGCCTATGAAATGAGATACTTTTGCCTCTCTGGGTGGGCCCATGAGAAAGGCAAAGGTGAGAGTGAGGGTGAGGGCAAGGATGAGAAAGAAAGGAGAGGAGAGGAGAGGAGAGGAGAGGAGAGGAGAGGAGAGGAGAGGAGAGGAGAGAAGCTAGGCGAAGGTCTTGTACTTCTAGAGAAGAGAAGCTTTGCAGGGTTCTGACTTCAAAGAAGTCTTAAAAAATAACACCACCAACACTTGATTGTGCCCTTCTTTCTTTTCTTTTCTTTTTTTTTTTTAATTCACCGCCCATGGGGAAAAATGAGTTTATTAATTCAGTTCATGATTTTGTCCTCAGGATATTTTTTATTTCCAGAGTACACTCAAAAAACCTTTGTTTTGAAAGATTTGAGGTTTGTAATTCATTTTGTCTCTGAGCATGATTTCCATAGGGAAACACCACTTTCCTGAAGACTACTTTCACAGTTTTGGTGTAACATATCTGTGCTAAGAATTGTTATTGGAAAAGGAGAGAAAATAATTTTCTCTCTTGGAGCTTTTGAGGTTCCCAGTACTCAAGATGTCAAAACCTAGTTTAAGTTCATATTGGAACAAAGTTACAAAATACTGAATTTCTTTCCATTTTCTGTGAGGGATTTTTTTGAGGATTGGTTGATTTAGTGAGCATAAAACTCTAAGGTGTTTTGTTTTGGTTTTCTTTCAAAATAAAGTGACACAGACAATATGTCGATGTTTGTTTTTTTTTAAAAAGTACTTTTCTGAAAATCTTAAAATAGAATGTTTCAGCACACTTCTCATATTAATTTCTTCCTAATGTTAAATTTGAGAAACTCACTGTCTGATCCTGAAATTTTGATTTTGATGGAAAAGTTTCCACTAGACTTTATCCAACCAGCTCTGTAAATCACCACGAAAGGGATGGTGCAGCTCACCTCTTGCAATTCATAAATGAAATATAAATGGCTTAAATATATGACTTAGGCAAGCAAAACCTCATCTACTGCCAATTTTGAAAAGGTATTTTTCCCCTTGCAGTAATGTAAGTGCTTTTGATCAAAACTGCCAGATGTCTCCCAGAGAGTGCAGCGATTTGTTCATATTATCATTTATTACAATACAGATGAGCATAATGATAAGGCAAACTCATTTAGTAGCAGGGATTAATAATGAAATCGTTTAATTAGACTAGGAACTGAATCAAAACCCTAACTCCAAATGCCCCCTAACTTGTGAAAGGAACTTCACAGTCCAAATCATAAAACTCATGCTCATCACTAATTTTATTGCACTGAACCAAAATTATCAGTGATACTTCACTTATTTTTAAGCAGTTCATTAGTTTGATTTACTCTGGTGATTGCATAAAAGATACCGTTAGTAGGCAAAAAGTTACCAGGAATTATGTGCTATTCTGCAGCTTTGTCAAGCATGGCTATTTAAGTTAGACATTGGCTGGAAAGTGGGCCTTATTTAATTCAGCCACAGCTGGAACTGTCATGATTTGTGAGGATTTTGTTTAACCTAGAATAAACAGGTAAAAAATCCCAGCAAAATAACAATTTTTCTTTCCATTTTATTTTCTCGAAATGGGGTCATTTATGGAGATGGGGGCTATTCCAGGTAAAATAATGATCCACAGAGTACTTAGTATAAAAGAATGAAGGAAACAACCTCAGGTTTAGTTTTAGAAGTGCATCACACCATATCAGTTATTCAGATCAACTTCTAGCTCTTTCACTCAAAGAAGTTGGTGGAAAAAGTTTGGTAATAATTTGTCAAATGTTTGAACCAATTACATGAGATCAACATCACTCATCACATAATGTGATGAGTGGGTCTGGTGAAGCATATTCCTAAATCAGAGATTAGAGCCATGGAATGCATTTTTGTCAACATAATGTAGATCCTTGTAATGCCATAGATCTTTAAAATCTCAGTCTCTTTTCTCTTTCCCCCAAATAAGCATGTTTAAGGTTAGAAATTAGTACAACTGTAATGCAATGCATTGCAATTATAGCATCTTCTATTTGATATTTTAAAAGCTTTTCAATATGATGGCCATATTTAATGTTTTTTCTACAAAGAGGCCTAAACAGCACAAGGCCTGGGATGCTGTGTTATATGCAGGTAGCTTGCATTTCAACAGGCAAGCAAGTAAGTGACTACTGCACAATCCCTGGGGCCAGGCAGCAGCTGAGGTCCTCAACCATATCCCGTCCTCTTGTTACATCTACGGAGCAAGAAGGAGACGGGAGGGGCAGCAGGGAAAAACACAGTTACGGAGAAAAAAGGCGGGGGGGAGGGGGAAGAGAGAGCTTAGCAGGAATTATGAGTGTTTGGAAACAAAAGGATAGAGGATTCATCCATTTATGATTCAAAATGTATGCATAACATCTTGTGTCGCGCAGTGTAGGTGACAAATATTTTCAGACTCTACAGCAGGCTTAGGCAAAATTCCCTGGAATTGTTTTTGTCGTCGAGGAGTTGCCGTGTTTCTTTAGCTAGAAACCTCTTCAAGACTTGAATGAGAATATAAAGCCTCTAGGGTGGGATTCAGTCTGCCTAATTTATGGGTGGGATTTGACCTGCCTAATTCTACCCAAGTTTAGTCATAAACACCTAAGCCCTGCTAACTCCCAGGGAGCCACTCAGCATGTCTATTTTCCGGGACAATCCCAGTTAACTATTAAGCTGGAGTGAAGCTTCGCCTTGCAGCTCTCCATGGAGCCTCCATGTCCCTGACATTGCTGGCACAGTGGCTCAGCTTCAGCTGAAGGACTGAAGCATGCTTTCCTCCCTGTGCAAGTTACAGTGCTTGTACGGGATTTCTGAGATGTGGTTCATGCGGACTACAGCCCAGGGCTCCCGTGTTCTGGTAGGACGGTCACGTGAAAGTGGGCTTTAATTCTCCTACAGATGAATTTAGTTCTAGGCCTTGCCATGGGAAATGGACTGAACACTGGTGGCTCTTTGCTTTTACTTAGATAGTTGTAGATAAAAGAGAGACATCTATTTTCCCAGTGTACCTGGGAAACGTTTAGACTAAATAGGTCGGTACTTTAGGTAATGTAAGCAGACCTAAAAGTGGCCTATTGACTGGACTAACTGTGTGCAGCTTATGAGGGTTGTAGTTGTCTATACCCAGCTTCAAACATGATGAATTAAAATTAATCTATTTTAGTATTTCTTGTGTATACCACAACCTTATCAGAACTGGGAACCAAAATACATCCTCCCACCCCTTCCTCTTTTCTAACCATGAGCCCAGTCTTTCTTACTGAGGGTCTCTTTTTCCATTCCTTTTTCCTTCTGTTCTCTGTATATATATGAAAAAACCCCTATCCTTTAACAAATCATTTATCAAGGCAAAATATATTTTTATCCTTCAGTTCTGATCTGCTCAAGCTGACAGGTACTATTATTATGATGATTGACTGTGCATTGAAATAAGTTGCTCTGTTTTCTTTTTTGGAAAGAAAATGCTAAAGACTGGACCATTTTTTCCTTTTTTGTTCTACTGTTGAAAGAACAGCTTATTTAAAGAAGCATAACAACTCTCTTTTTCTGAGCATTTAATGAGAGGCAGCTAGTTGAATCACTTCCATCAGCCTGAAGCTTTGATTCCTGAACTTTGCATCTAAGTGCTTCATTGCATTTTTGCTTCAATTTGATGGCAGTGTCACTGCAGAAGAAGACACTGACGAGGAAAAAAGGGTAGATAAAATTAAATGACTTCTGCAGTCTGAGTGGTCAAAGACTCATACAAGTGTTCTGAAGTAGAAAACATTTTTGACAGAGAAATTAAATATGAAAACACCCTCCCCCTGTCTTCATTAAGAGCCCTGTTACAACACTTTTTTTGATTTGTATATCTTCTGCTGCCAGCTATTACAAATGAAACCTCATTAGGATCATCATTAAACACTCTGGGAATATTTGCCTTCCTCTGCTGCGGTAGATACTGGCCTTGCTGCAGAGGGGATATGAGACTGGATGAATCAACAGTTTGACTATGGTTTTAGGGGGGTACCTACATTGCAGTCACCTTCATGTTAATCTTTTGAGGGCACAGGAGATGCTTACTCCCATTTTTGTAAAACATGGTGTGTCTAAGAAGCCTACGTATTCTATTTATTTCAGTGTTTTGGTGACATTTTACTTATAAAATAATCTCCCTTCTGAGCTCTACTTTTGCAGGTTTAATTCCATAATAAATTATTATTATGTATGGACAGGTTCAGCTTTAGGAACGTACTACTCTGGGTCAAGTTCTTGATGAAGCTGGAATTCACTTCTATGAAGAAAACCAGGAAGAGGATATCACAGTTTATCACTTCAATACAGGCCTTATGTGGTTCACAGCCTTGTGCCAGTTCTTTGCCTGTGGCTGAATTGCATTTTAAGCCCTCAAGTCAAAAGTGCAAATTGAAAGCTACCTTGAGAGACAAGTTTGGGGAATGTTCTACTTGACTGGGGATAAATCAAAAGTTAAATAATATCTTTTGATCTGGTTGAAAATGAGCTTGTTAAGCAGCACTGGCTGCTTTATCACAAGAAATGACATACTATTTGCTTTAAGTGATGCCTAAAATAGACATGAAACTACTTGATCTAATAGGAACCATTTGATAGTAAGTATATTCATTTTTAACACAGGCAGGAGATTTCATCAGTATGGCTGGAGAATTTTATCAAGAGAGCTTTGTGATGGTTAGGTGGGGATTTCTGCCATTTATTACTACAATTGTGGCAAAGAAAGTAGTGAACCTTTATATTTTATTTCTTCCAGCAAAATAGACACATAATGTCACAACATCTATGGTTATCGCCATACTATAAGAACCTGGTTTTAGTTGCTTATAGTTTTAATAATTTAGGCTGAAACTTGCTAGGTTAGTGATCTGCCTCTAGCTGAAATGTTTGGAAAGTTTCAGCTCATCAGTTTGCAAGAATGGAGGTAGAAAAACTGTTTCCAGGTTGGAACTGCTCCCAGTTGTGCTCCAACAAAATTAGTGCTTGGAGCAAGGACTTGGAATTCAGCAGTGGGTTTCTCTAGTGTTGTGGATGGGGCTCTTACCTTTTCCGTCAGTGTTAGTTCAAATTTGATCAAATCACAGTTGCCGAAGATATGTTTGGACTGAATCATTTGGGTCAGATGACTATTGAAAATAAACTAAAACTTTATCTCATGGTAAATTTAAAAACAAGAACGGAACGTTATGCACAGCAAAAATACTGCTTTTTTAACATCATGGAATCTGGTGTAATCTTCTCATCTTCTCTACAAATTTCTCCCTCTCTTCTGTCTTTTTATTTTTATGTTTGCCTTTACCTGGGGTGAGTTATGATGCCCTGCTAACAACAGTGAGATTTAACTATGGGCTTAAAAAGGTTGGGTCCAGATTTGATATCTGTCCCATTCTTCAGTGATCAGTGCACACTTGTTTGAAATAATGTTGTTATTGTTCATAAAAGATGTATTTCTTTACAAGTGGTACTAGTGTGTTTAAGTCTAAAGACTTCCAGAATGCTTCTGCCTGTGCGTATACATTGTCTTGAATAATGTTTTTATTTTAATAAATTAGAAAACTTTATAGCACATGATCATTTATTAACAGAAATGGCATCCAGGTGCATTCTGCTAAAGAAATATTGCATTTAAGTATATTTATTTCAGTCATATATCAAAATTCTGGTAACTGTAATCATGTAACATGATCATGTAACAGTACACAAATGCTACATGGTCTCCAGCTAGCATGTTTTACCACTAGCAGTTATTACTATGAATACTGCACCAAATACACAGAGCTCTGTCCTTCTCTAATAAGTTGCATTAACTATAACGTGTAGGAAAATTATACAATATATTTATATTTTATAAGTGTATCTGATTTTAAGCTGCACTTAGGTATTTACTCTAAGCATTTTTTAGTAGGAGGTAGTGTGTGCTATAAAGCTTTAATAGGATGTAAAATGCTTCATTAAGCATTATCTAACATGTCTAAAACAAAATGCAGGCTAAAGATGTGGTACTTTGGATGTTATTATAATTTCCCCAAGCATCATATGTATAATTACAATCCCAAAAGATTAATTTCCACACTTAAATGCAAGCAGAAAATGAAGTTCTCAGTTTGACTTCAGAATACAAATACACTGCAGTGGTTGGGAATAATTAAGGTTCTGATGTCCTCATGTACTTTCTTGCAGATGTTTGGAGTCCTGTTAACTTTAGTAGGGTCTATGTGGGAGAACAGGTCTACTCAGGCAGACTGCAGCGTGGTGGTGTGACTCAAGACACTGCCAAATGCTCTGCTGCTCAGAGCTTGGGAGTAAGGATAGAGTTTTAAAAAAGAGTGTATTTTGCGATTTGATGGTTTTCAGGCACAAGACCAGCCAACTACCCCTGACAAAACTCGTGTTTTATAGAGATCATTTTCCAACCTTTTTGCCATTTTCCTTTCTCATTGCTAGAGGAAAGTGAGTGAATGACAACACTGCCTTATAAGTGATAAAATGAGTAGACATAATGAGTTACTCAGATCCTCAAAAATAAACCTGAAAGTTGTGGGTTTTTTTCTTTCTTGATGTTTTGGCTCAGTGCTAAGAGGTGCTTGAAACAGGGATTAATCACTTTCCCTGTAGAGGTATGATCTTAATTTTTTCTATCCAGATTTTTTTATAATCATTACAAAACTCAGCAGTATCCATTTAAAATGTTTCTCAGATCTTTCCTGTCTTGATAATTATACGGCAGGGACCAGTGCTTGCTACTACCAGTCTGTTGCATACAAGTGTGAGGCTGCTACGAATGAAAGGAGAAATGTGTGGGATTATCAGAAACCCAGAGGAAAACAGCTGTGCGACCAACCTTCTAACACTGATCCATGAATGTCAAGGAATATACAAAATGTTAAAAGCATGCTTTAATCCTTAGAGCAGTGGCCTTTCAAACCTCAACATTAGTTCCAATCATCTCAGTGTAAGAAAACTACTGATACTCTTATTTCTTAACTTGTTCCAGGAAGAGAAAGTCTAAGCCTTTTGCTGTGTAAAGGGAGATGCAAGACAGAGCACACGTACCCACACTTCACACCACAAATATAGCAATCCGGGTGGTCATACTGTGACCCATGTTGCTTATGCATGTCTCTCTTCTCCTTTCTGTTTTTCCCCCAGATATTTTTTCCTTAGAGGGAAGCAATTGCCTGCTCCTTTTTCTGTAGTATTTAGTAGTATCTGTGAAGAATTTGTACAGTATTTAGTACTCAACCTGATGATCAGCTTGAGACCTTTGGAAGCTACTTAGGAAGCCAAAAGTATTACAGATTTCAACTGAAAAGTGCTGAGATGGGAGTCAAATGGACATGCAGAATTTACTGATCCAGAGTAGAGGTGGGGATGAAACTGGATGGAAATTGACTTAGTAGATCAATACAAGTCGCCTACACTTTTTTTGTAAAAGTCTATTGTACAAAAAAAAAAGTCAATTGTACAAATAGTGCAAATGGTCAATTGCCAAGAGGCCAATTGTACAAAATTGGAGAACAGCTAACAACTGCACCATTCAAGAAAGTTAATAGGAGTAAATTAACACATGATGAAGAATTTTGAGATATATGGACTTGGTTGGTTCCTAGAATTATGACTAAGACTGCTACTTAATAAAGGTTCAACTTGACTTTTGTTCTTTGCATGTGTGAATATTCTCGTGTACTTAAACTTCGTGATAACCAAGTTTTCACTTTTCACAAAGTTGACAAATTTTTTAGGAGAATTTTACCTCGAGGACTCCTGTTTGTATTTCTGAGGGAGAAGTGTACTCCTTGCACAGGGGAAATAATCAGAATATCTGTCCATTCCTCTATTAGGTAACTCCAGGAGTTCTCCGCTGGATCCCTCGTGGCTCTAGGAATGGTTGCCTCAGACAGAATCCAGTCCTGTGTCTAGACAGGAATGCAAAGTTATTTTGGCTAAGCTGATCAGCACAAGTGTGTTGGCTCCAAACATTGTACAAAAATGGGAAAAAAAGTAGTTTCCTCACACAATGGTGATGACAGTCAGGAAGGTGGAAATAATTTTTGTCCATTTTATTATTTCGTGACAATTCTGAGAGAAAAGAAGTAATCTGGGATAATGTGAAACCAAAGAGTTTTGTACGTATCAAATTAATATACCACAGATGATTTAAAACCAAACCTAGTTCCAGTGGAATTTGCAATGCATTTGTTAGTTTAAATAAAACTAGAGCTATGAACAAAGAAGGAGATTCAGCAATAGCCCTTTGGAGCCAGTGACAAAGGTGAAGAAGGAAGGCTTTGCTGGGAGGCTAAGGAGCATGACCAAGGTGTGGCAGGTACAGCTTCACATTTCTTCATTGAGTTGGAATAAGAGCTTAAACTCACTTTCTTGTCTCTAGAGAAGAATGCAGGGCACTAGCTGCAGGGCAATAGGAAAGTTAGGACCGCCTCAACATCTCTGGTTGAAATCATTCCAAGCACTGAAACGTTGTTCTGGCACTCCGCAGACAATCACCTATCATCCTTCTAATAGCCAACACTCAACAAACAGCAAATGTTGTATCATTGATACGATTGTATCATCTTCAGAATGAAAAGATAAGAGCACTCTACCCCAGGCTACCTGGTTGTTCATGAGAAAGTAGTTTCCTCAGAGAACTGAGTCCACCTCTATTAGACAAAATACGGTCTTGAACCCCAGGTTCCCCACGTCTGACATGACTGCTCACCTGTAGTGTGCAGCGGAGGATCACTGTCAGGCTTTGTGCATCCCCCAGAAGCAGGGAAATGTGGGAGAATACATTTAGACATTCATCGTTTCCCTTTTCACACCCAATCTCTTCTCTTTGACTCTGGTCCCTTCTCCTGTTTTTCTTTCAGCAGGGGTGCCCACAATAGATGGGCACAAGCTCATAGGTCATTTAAGCTGTTGGAAACTTGCATTACCAGCCACAAAATCCTCCTATACTTGTTCTGTGAATGGGAATAGATACTGCATTATACTTCCCTGACACAACTGCAGTGTTTGTTATGTCTTCGTTCCCGATATATTATTCGTATTTTGAATATATCCTTCTTAAATATATCTCAGTGGTGTTTCTGAATTTCCTTTGGCAGAGCTGAATTCTTTCAGGCTACTTTTAATTTATTAATATTCATTCAGAGTCTGATTTTACTAAAATACAATTGCTACTTACCTTTTTACAGTCTTATTAGCATTTCAGCCTGGGTGTTGCACTAATTATTGTACTATTCTGCCCAGCTTTGACTGTGTTCATCGTATCTGCTTTATTTCTAGTCACTATATCCACATTATCCTTTTCCTGCACAGGAAGCAATCCTGTATTACTTTCATAATCACGCTTCCTTCCTACTTTTTCCCACTAATATTTTCCTAGGAAACGTCTAGGCAATTGAACTTCTAACATGATCGTTACACCAATTTTGATGCAGACTTCCTTCATCTGTAAAACATTTCCTGATATGTTTTCTTGTTCTCTTATGAAGGTCTCTGGCAAGATCCAAGGACTAACTTTTTCCATATCTCATTCTTCAGCTTACTTCAAATAGTCCCTGTTGCATCAGCTAAAATCCTAGTGTCATTTATTTCTGTTTATTCAGTATTCTTCCTATACGTAAATTGCTCCCTCCCTCGTTACCTTTGTTTTACCTCACCCATCTGCAAACTTTATATGTTGGTAATTTTATCTCCCAGTTGATAGCTTGATTTAACCAAGTCTTTGTCATTCCAATGTAATCATAATTTTCCCTCAACATATGTTTCTAATACAACAATCTTGTTACATATGTTTCTAGCATTTGTAAAACACATCTGTCCTGTTCTTTGTCCTTTCCGTTCACTTTTTAAAAAATGTATAGTAAGAAAAGGTTTCCACACTGACTTCATTTACAAACTCAGCACCTCTTTCTCTAACTGTTACAGTCCTTATCTATTTTGTCTGTATGAACTCCGACTGCTGAGCCATAAAAGGAAATTAAGACTCTCTCAGTTACTCTTTTCATCCCAATCTGAAACTCCTTCTGCAAAGTCGATCTCTTTTGATCCTAGTAGGTTGTTAACGCTTCTCTTTAGGTAAGAGACCTTAAACTATTTCTTCTTTTCACAGAATATTTCAAGCCCATGTATCAGTTGTTAGTCTACAAGATCAATCTGTTGCCTTCTTGATTCAAAGATTGCCCTAGAAAGATATTTAAATGGTAGACCAACATGATTTGTTCTTTCCTTATCAAGCAGTCACACATGCTGTCAATCCTCTCTGGGTGCTAATATCTTCAGCCTGGACTAAAATTGCCTGGCTGGAAATTAGCATATTTAATTATTTGTCTGGGTTGCATATATCACAGGTGCCTTTTTTTTCATCAATCAGCTTCATTGCTCTCCCTTTCTGACAGAGCTAGGATGATACAGAAGGGTTTGGATGCTTGTCAATCAAAGATCAATCTGATTTTGGAAATGGAAAAAGAAAGTCGTTTATCTGCCTGTTAATGGCAGAAAGCAGCTGTCTAGCTATCCTGCAGCTGCCCATGGAAGGTAAAAGTCTGGGCTCAGAGGACTGGAATAATTACAGGCTGTCCCTGTTCTGGTTTGAACCAATCTAATCTTCACGCCAGCTGCTTCTGCCTAAACACAGGGCAGCACCTTAACTATCCAAATGGCTGATTGGATTATAGATTTACCACTTTTCCTAGTATGAGAAAGGCACAGTGCACCTCCCATTCAAAAATATACAAGTTTTCTACTTGAATAAGGCCTGAAGAAAAAGTGATTCTGCTGTAACTCGGCAGATTTATAGCTTCACTCTTCCTCTCCCTTTTCACTTTCATTGTCTATGTTTTGTTGTCAGCTGTTCCCCTCCAGTTACCTTATTTTACAACAACTACTGCTTCGCACTTCTTTTGACATATTTACCTATAAGCCGCGTCTACATCTGCACACCAACCTTCTCCTGTCTAGCTAACCTGAGACATATTTCATTGCAGTTCTGGTAGCTGCATTAGCAGTTATGATTCTGCTAGCTGAACTCTGATGATGATTGACCTGGTGTAGAGGGGATGAAAAAATGGAATGTCTTTTCACTCTTCCTGTCAGTAAAACACCTGCTTCTAAGCCTTCCACTAAGGAGAGGGGGGGAGAAAAAAGAAAAAAAAAAATTAAACATATTCTATTACAGTAAAACTGCAGAGTGCAGGGAGATTGATTTAGGCAGTATGTGTTTATCCAGATTGGAATATGCTTTGAAGTCTGAGGATCAGGGCCATATACTTCAAAGAGCTGTAAGGATTTATGGGATAGATTGTAAGCCTGAGAGTGCCACGTGAACCAGGCAGTGTGGACACAGACCCAGGAATCTGGATGTGAGCGTTTGGCACACGAACGAACACATGAAACACAAATAACGTTGGTCCTTGTCTGTAGGAGATGGGCCTCTGATGAGTAGAGGTAGCCAGATTTTGCTGTATCATGTGGTGGAGAGCATGGGAAGGAGTGCATTGCTAGTCAGTTCAGGAGCCTCTGATAAATAGGGTGGACCTTGCTAACTCTTGTGTAATCTATTTGCTACTTGGAGAACTCCCTTCTGAGGTGAGATCTACCTTCCTCAGAACTAAGTGGAACCTAATTATTTGTGGGCTGAAATAAGAACAAGTCAAGATAGAGAAGAAGCTATGTCCAGATCAGCAGCTCAACAAAGAAAAAGTCCGTCATGATGTAGAGGGAGGGAGAAATGTATCACAGCATGAGGGAGAAGGTAAGTCAGAATGCAAGTGAATAAGTGTCAGAGAATGAACAAAACAAAAATATATGAAACTGTGTTGTCAAAATGGATTAAGGATACAGACATATAAGATCAGTAATAGAGTGAAAATATGATTACACCAAGAAAACAGTGTTTAAAACCACACATTTACCTAACTTATTACTTTAACTTGCAAAATGACATGGCATCAGTGCCAAAAATTACTTTAAAACTGTTAGCTTGTGCAGCACTAAAAGCATAATCATGTCAATTGCTTATTTGCATGATTTTTCATATATCCAAGGGTTGAAATGGAAATTATCTGTTATGTATCAGTACAATTTTTGAACAGTTGAGAACACATACTGTGGCTTACCCTTTAGAAAAGAACCTCCAGGATAATAGTTCTCATGGATTTTACTTTACATCATCAAAGCAGAGGATTGGGGGTAAGATGATATTTTTGAGGGTGTGTTTATTTTTAATATATCAGATGACTAATGATTGTATGCGTGAGATGTTATATGCACCCTTTTAAACTTGATACAAGCTGATTATAAGGAGCCACATGATCTCATCTCACTCAAAAGCTAAGTGATCTCGAATGTGACATGATCACACGTTTGGTCAAAATACCCTGTCACCCCATTGAACTAAATGGTAACAGAGGGAGCTTAGCACCTTCCATAAGAGTTGTGAGTCGTTAACAGGATCAAGCGAAGAATGTGCAGGAGGTGAATCAGGAATGAGGTGTTGCCATGTACCAGGAAATATCAATGGCTGTCTTTCTCGTTCTGTACACAGCTTTTCAAAATAAACTTGTACAAAGCAAGATGACAATATGAGGCAAAAATTGACTTAACGTCTGATTGTATGGCTACATACTACCGTCAGTTAGAGCTGCACAAGTTTTCCTATGGGGAGAGGTTAGCCGGTAATGCCCTGACTTAATGATAACTCTCACACTCACTTTGGAATATTCAGATGTTCTGCAAACACTGGTATAGGCATTTAGAACAAATACAGCTTTTCTTCAAAGTTCAGTTAGTATTCCATATAGGCTGCTTGCCATGATGACTAATGTACTGCAACCTTGCTGTTCTGCATTAAACATCATGAAAATGTACATCTGCACTGGATTTTTTTCTTCCCTTTGTTTCTAAAATGCTGAGTTCTGCTAAAAAAATTGGATGGAAATCAAATATGAGAAGCTTAGCCAACTTTAGTGAAATGATATCAGAGTTATATTATCCCTTAATGAAACAAGTATAGAGGGCTGATTGATTTATAGAGCAATTTTTTGCACCATTACCTAACTTGATTATGTACAAAGTTTTCTGTACTCACAACCATCATGTCTCTGCATTTCTTTTAGTGTGTACATTTCAAAGGCTGATGTCTTTTTATACAATACTGAAAGATCTGAAGGTTTTCAGACGAACAGTGTTGATGTCACGTGAAGCTGTTTATTGAACTTTTATACATTTTAACACTTTTCTTTAAGGATGACAGACAAATAGATTCCTTTTTCCTGCTATGATTAATATCTCTTTGGAACAGAGGGAAACTTCAATGTCTAGTTTAAGTATGTTGTTGCACAGCTGTGATATGATATCCCCTCTTACCCACAAAAGTGTTGTGTCTTCTTTTAAGCAGACTGAATGTTGTTCTGCCCAAACATTTAGTTAATCTCCATCCATAAACACTGTAAACTGTAACTTCAAGAAGTTGTTGTTTTAAATGGCATTTCAGCTGGCTCCTCCTGATTCCTACACCTCTGGTTTTAGACCTAGATCTTGTGAAGAAATATTTATTTCCACAAGGATTCATAGAAATGCAGTGTTTTTTTCCCTCAGGGAGCACGGTGGAATTATGACTGTGGGACCATCACTTAAGTGTCAGATGTTCAGAGTCTCATGCACTACCTGCAAAACATGTATGTCTGGCTCCTGACGCACACCCCTGAGTCTAGATTCACATCAGGAATGCTTGCTGATCTACTTTCTCTGCAGCCACCTCTGGCGTGTTGGGTGAGGGTGCACAAGGAAAATCATGTCTTGCTTTTCATGTAGAAGAAACCTGTGTTCAGGAGGGTGTGAGAATGGCAAACTCTATGACTTGAGCTCCTTTTTGTTCCATTACTCAGGTGACAAGCAAGCATTTTATTGACATGTCACTTAAGCATTAGTACAAAAAAACCCCAAACCCTCAGGGGTCAGAACCTGGGAATTTAGGGATTAGTTACCTCCATCTCCATAAATAAAACCTTTGGATGCTCAAGGGTTTTAATTCTGTTTTGGATTCATAGCAGATCCTGTTTTCTTGGGAGTATAATAACATAATGCAAAGAAGCTTTTTGAGGGGAAAAACTCCTATGTGCTGCTATGCATGACTGAATATAAAATTTCTGCTCTCAAGAAATTATTTTCAAATCATTTAATTATGACACATCCTGTGATTTTGTTGGAGGCTTTCTAATGCAGGCAGATGTTTGAAATAATGGATTTTCATGTATTTTTCCATTTTCTGTATTCCAAGAAATCTAATTTGGAAAAGGAACCCCCTGCACCGGATGATTTCCTCTCTGTTGGGGCCTAAGTGTAATTGATACTGTACTCCAGTACAATGACAATCTGGCTGTTTTCAACCTCAGAACTTTTATATCTAAATGAGAGAAGGAAACATTTAAATGAGGAGGATGGAGACTATGTTCATATAAATATTTAAATATAATAGGCCAAATTAATTTCTGTTATAATTACACGGATATTACATTGGTTACATCTACAATTCAGAAATTAATCTGATAAGTACTAGTCTCAGTTGAGCTAAAGCAGAAATTATCCAGTGTTAGAAAATGCCGAAGTAAACATGATCTGATTTGCATATTAGAGAGCAGTGAAGTAGATGTTTCTGCTCTGAAAACTTAGACCAGTTTAGATATGGAGAAAAGCGGGTGATAATCATGGCAGGGCTGGAACGCTAGGTGCAAATGAGAGAGTAAGCCAGCACATCTGCCTATCCAGGCATGTCACCTTCACAGTGTATTTCCCGTTTGCAAGTTCGTTTTGACATAAGTGACTCCATGGGGGAAGCTGGTCTTCCTGCTTCCAGATGCTCGGGGAGTGTCCTCGCAGTCTTTGCAAGTTACGAAGCCAACTCAGAGCCTCACAGAAGTACAACATGTGTGCTATTTGTTGTTAAAAGCTAAACACACAAAGCAACAGCTCTGACACAACCATCAGCAACAGGTTCTCAGAAAGCAGTCTGAAGCCCTGTCTCCTCTCCACAGAAAGAAGCTGGAACATTTGCGTATTTTGTTCCACAAGGACAGAGATACCTGACTATGTGTGCCACAAAACCTGGTGGCCAGGGGCTCTTTCAACACCAGCTTAATGACCTACTTGGCACCTTTAAAAGAAAAAAAAAAAAAAATTCTGCTGACACTTTTCCATCTAGTAAAAGCCAAGAAAAACATGACAAGATCTGCAGAGGTGGAATTTTCTCAGAGAACACACCTGGCAACAGGGACAACCAGGAAGATTTCCTTAGAGCACTGTTTTGAAGAGTTTCCAGGGACGAGAGTTTGCTATGAATGATTATCAGCAACCAAATCAATTGCCAGCTGAAAATAATCCAGCCATTTCTGAGTGTATCTTCCCATTGCCTTGAAGGCAGGCCTCTCAATTCCCCCGGAAAGGGTCCTCAATGCAGCTGTTTTGCCAAACAAATCTGCTTCTGTTGGACCAGACTCCTTTCTAGTGTAGACCTGATCAAAGGCACCAGGTCACATTTCAGACTGGCTCTGGAGTCTCTGAGCAGTATTTGCTAGACCTTCACAGTATCAGCATCAAGGCTGATGTATTCAGGGCAGTCTTTGGGGTTGAAGTGTTAATAGTGCGGTATTATGAATCTGGAGACTTATCAGAAAGTATTTTCCACACTTAGTGAAACGAAGGAAGGTAGTGTTGCAAGGCAGAATGGTAGCTGGGGACAAGGAGCCAGACCAGGAGCTGGAAAAGAGTCAAAGATTGGAAACTAGTGTGGAAAACTTGGAAAGATAGTATGGTTTTCAAGTGCTCACGTATCACCAGAGCATTCTCTTCATAAAACAGAAATCCTTATCAAGGCAGGAACATGTTGCAGATTTAAGGACAAGAAGAGTGGAAACACCAGGGACTATAAATTGAGCCAGGGAGCTTTAGGAAATCTGTGTAATAAAAATTACCATAATCAAGCTTGGAAGAAATAAAGATCTCACAATGGGATCTCTGCATTGGTAGTATCAGCTTCTAAATAAGGATATGACTCCTGGGATTTAATGAGAGGATGCACTGTATATTGTCTTAGAAACCAAGCAGATGCAGAACTGACTGATCTCGAAATAATAAGTGTTAATAAATGTGAGGAAGAGATTGTCAGTAGGAATTCTGAGGAGATATGATTAAAATATCTTATTTTCCAAAATGTAACAGTTCAAAGTTGTCATAACTGAAGGTGAGAAGACAATGTCAAAAGATCCAAGTGAAAAACAAGGTTGCTTATGCTTTTCAGTGGGTGTTGAAACCAGCGTAAAATTTTGAAAGGATAATAATGGTCTCGGAGCCAGAGCTCAGATATCAGTAAATAGGTTCATAGTGCTTAATAAGAGTTTACTGAAATACCAGTAAATGGCATCAAAATTATAAGACTCTGGATGTTTTAATTTTCTCTCATATACATATGGCTTTTAATACCTATTGAGTCTTCCATAACATTATTATGTTGTTGTCTGCAGGAATAGGACAGGTCAGACAACAGATACTAAATAAAAGTTTTGTTATGTCAAGCATGAAAATACATTTTTGGCCTTCAGATTTTTGCAAGATCTATTGTCCCAAAATTCCTCTCTTTCTGCTGAGGAACCAGCAATCACCTTTCAAGCCATTTGAGCTGAAATGGGGCCTCATGTGTCATGACACTTCCATGGCAGGTTAAAACGTTTCATTGATGTTCATGTCCACATCCTATTACTTGTTTCTCAAAGTGCTTTCTAAGAACAAAGTCTTTGTTTTACCTCCTCTGTCCTAACATTTTCTCTTGAATCTATCAAATATAATAATAGTGTAGACAGTAAATTTTAGCCACTTTTCTTTCAAATGTATATATTGTTTCAAAGGCATTCTTTAAGATACACAATAACCACTATTTTGACCAAACAAAAACCTGTTAAAAAAACCCAAACCAAACTCTTACATTGTAACAGTTTCTTGCAACCACTCTTCTTTTCTTTGTCATTGAATAATAATTAATATAAATGCTATAACTAAGTCCAAAGTCAAAATCGGCTCCCTATCACGACAGTTCAAGCTCTTGTATAGGCTACCTTGAAATACTGCAGTTTAAGAAAGTACAATGTGAACTGAAATTGTTGATGCTTTTATGGCCATCTCTTATCTACTATGCTGGAGATTATCTACTTCACAGGCTGTTTTTACCAGCTTCTCACCTTTCACTTGTCCTTAGTTTTTCTTCAAAGAGCCTCTGCTGCTCCATCTGAAATGTTATATCTACATTTTACCAATAATCACCAATCACCCCCTTTTGTTCTCCTCTTTCAGATTGCCAAACTCTTCATTTCTAGAGTTTCAGTTCTTCAAGATAAATTCCTGACCTTAGTTAAAATCAGTAATGTTAGAGAGATATGTATGAGATCGGTTTTATTTTGTTTTACCAGGCCTCTTTTTCAGTTTATCTTTCCTAACCAATTTAACAGACAGGAGCTCTCTGGGCTAACAAATATTTCTTGATTAATGTAACCACTTTATTTTCAAGCCAGTCACATTTTGACCTGTTTTGGAGACTCTCAAGTCTCTGACATTACTTACTGAACATTTCAAAATGTGCATGGCTCTGCATGGCCACTCCCTGTGAGTGCTACAGCCTGAGCAGCGGACAGAGGAGCATGTAAGGTCCCAGGTCAGTACTATCAATTCCTAAGGACAGACCTATACAACACTCATGATTGTTAAGCTTGCATCTTACTGAACTGTCTGCTTGTGCAGATATTGCTTCAAATGTTCCTTGTCAGCACAAACATACGTCTTTGTTGACCCTTAGTCTGTTGAACCCTCCACCTTCTTGTTTCCTCTAACCATTGTCATACTAAGAGTCCTTCGTATGACTGAATTATACTAATTTTTGTGTTTTCTGATCCATATATGGAAGATTAAAATAATTTCCTTTGTTTGGTCACCATAACAATGACCATATAATATCCAGGGATGTCCATTCTGTTACCTGACAGTAAAAGACTTGTTTGGATTTTGTAACGACTCTTGAAAAAACACTGAAAGTGACTAATCACTAACTGGACATGCTTGGCTCCATTTATGTATCTCAATCATTTTTCCAGTGCATTGAAAATTCAGGTGTCAAATGTATACAAACACCTTTTTTTCCTACCAGCACTTTTGTCAACTCAGAAGGGATCAGAATAGTGTTCCTTGCTACATGGCATATAACTATTCCCAAATAATCTACTCTCTCTAGCTGTTCTTTCATTGCTTTGTTGTTCTATTTATTCCACTATTATTGCATCACATTTTTCATCTGTCTAATAATCCTGTGGGACAGACCCTGCTTACACTCCTATTACATACAGCCTGCAAATTAAAGATGCAAAAAGCAATTTCCACGGATGCGGAATGCTCAGTATTGCGGTAGCTGGGAATTTACAAGTGTCTAAGGCTTTGTTTGTTCGCTTCAATTCACTTAATTAAACTAAAAAGAAAGAAAGAGTAAAGAAAAACAAACTACAGGATGCAGCAGGGGGTAAAGATATGAAGCAAAGCAAAACAAAACAAAGCAAAACCCTGCTCAGAAGCGGCAATGTAGTTCCCGGAAACACTGACTATACTAGATGCTTCTCTCTGCTCTGTCACATCAAATTTAGTCCCATGTAGCTGGAGAGACCCCCTACTGATGTAAATAATGACTATTAATGGTATTTAATTTAAGATTAAATAAAAAAATTCGAACCCACATATTAGCCCTTCGGGTATATGATGAGTCATCTCTCTACATAAACTTTGATTGGCTGGCATGGATGTTTGTTTACAACTATATATGCTAAGGATACAAACACGTTTGCACACGCTTCGCTTGAAAGTTTTTCAGACTTCATGACCCAGCCTAGGCCACGGAATGAATCAGTGGCAGTAAGCATGAGATATTTAACATTGATGTTAGGGTCAAAACTTCCACTGACTTCAGTAGATGTGATAGGGTTGCTTTTCCCAAGCTCCAGACAAGGGAGACCACTGTGGGTCAAGGGACATTTTATCCTACTAAACCCGATGGGAATAGAAAATCCATATTATATCTCTTGTTACTAGGTCTAGAACTGCAGCAGAGTTCTTGTCACAGAGAATATATGGAAAATCTCGTGTCTTCTTTTCCATGGACTTTGCTCAGGAATTTGCAAGAGGACTTTGCTTGGACCAGATCCTGTGCACACTTGCAAGGGCTTTATGTTTTAAAATGTTTCTGAGTTTAAGGTTCTGCTTCTCCATAGACAGTGGGAGATTTTAATTTTGATACTGTTATAAATTCTAGATTGATTTAGTGTTCCAAATTATACTTCATAACCTCCTCTACAAAGATTACAGATGAATGAAAGAAACTATTTCCAAATAACCACATTATGCAAATGAAGCAACTGAAATGATATTTTTGTGTTCTGATATGCATTTGTATCAGATAAGAAAGAAAAATGAGTACATTTTCTGCATTCTGGGTTGCTCAGGAGTCCTAAATGTGTAATTTGGGATGTAGTCCATTGACTACCTGAAGGTCTGCTCAAAGGATTCTCCTGTCTATGCCTGTCTACACATGTATTTTTTGTAAGTTTAGGTACATACAGTGTCATTATAATAAGGTTTCCCTATGGAAGCTCCCAACTCTGATGGCATCCATTTATTTCTAGGGTATTCTTTTTTAATGAGCACCTTAACACGAGGCAAGTGTCCTTGCTTTCCAGTAGCTGCCTAAGGGAATTGCATGTTCTCTGTAATAGGCTCAGAGGAAAAGAGGAACCAGACTGATTTTGGTGCACCTGCACTGAAAAGATAAAAAATTGTGTGAATAGCTTGGATTGTGTGCTAATTCCTGATGTATGAATGTTAATTAAAGATTTGCTGGAAATGAAAATTTTGACTCTACAACATTTTCTACTCTCCACAAATGCAGCATTCATTTCCTGAATTATTTTCCTGGCTTGCAGGCAGGATACAGATTTCTCCTCTGTTACTGACAGCAGGCATCTGAAAATATCATGACAGCCCACTGATTTATAATATTAGAGTGAGTCACAGAGGCTACCGGGTATCTCTCAGACCCTGGTAGTGAAAGGAAGAGATTCATGACTTCCACTCTGAAAACTTTCTCCACCCCTTATTGTGTGAGAAAATGAAGCCCTGGCTCAGGAACTGCCTCATACAGCTGTAATTAAAGTATTGAGCTCTTTTACAGAAACTTCCAGGTTTCCAAAACAGCACTGGCTCCCTACAGGCCTGTTTGAAGGAATGCCTTACTAGGATAGCAGGGTGGATGGTTCATAAAGAGCGTCAGGACCTAGCACAGACTCTGCAAAGGCCAATAATGACAACAAGAGGCTCAGGGACCCCCATCTTCAGATGACATGAAAAAGGGCAAATAGATATCCGTCAACCTGTTGTGGTGGTAATATAAATAAAGACCTTCTCTCCATAATATAGCTTTCTGAGAGGAGCAAGGACTAACAAAAAGCAGTAGAGTCATGGCCAAATAGCTCTCCTTAGCTGTATGCTTTCTCATTCCCCTTCTCTTGATGCAGGTTCTGTTGGAGAGAGAAGGGCTTTGTAGGACTAAGAGAAGAAGTGCTCTTGCTGCCCCATGGTCCAGTAATAGTAGCCTTTGCTGCCCACAGCCCCCACCTTAGCAGGGTGTTGAGACTGTGACCAGTTAGACATGCCGTCAGGATGAGTTTGCAAGAGCTGGTTGTGTGAACTGGAGCCTGGAACTGAGTATTCTCTGCTCTCCTGTGGAGCACAATCTCCAAAAAACAGCACAGGAAAATGGAAACATGGGCACAGCCTGAAAAGAGGTCCTTGAAGAAATGCAATTTTGAGAGCTGGGTAAAACTGGTATAGGCATAACAACGAGAATACAGAAGAAGCAGGTAACTGAGAAAATAATTGGACTATGGATAAGGCACCTGATGGGGGCAGAGGTCAAAGGCTAAGAACCAGCCTCAAGGCACAACTGTTGAACAAAAGATAAGATCATGGTATCTCTGGATGGTTTTGCTACACGTGCTGAGTTAAAGGTGGAAGTGTATAATCTGCTTCATGAAACTCGGACTACTTGAGGACATCTCGTCCAGCTTGGCCAGCTGTTCATCCAGAAGAGTATACTGTGTTTTGAGTGTGTTTGTGTAGCTTAATGCATACTTTCCAAGAAGTACGTATAGCTGTATGTTATGGGTATAGGTGTTATCTGGCGTGCTTTCCTTACAAAGTTCTTCCCTCTAAATTTATTAGCACTTCTGAAAAAAAACTTATTGCAGATAAATTGAATTTGGCTGGTTATTACTTTGGGTAAAACTAAGATTCTTTGCGACACCTATAGTCTTTCCTACACTCAACTCTCTGGAAAAGTGGCATGTGGTCTATATTCAGCACTTTTCATAGCAAAAAAAGACTTGTGGTGGGTCCATTATGGAATTAAAAACTACCTTTAAACATCCACTACATAATTAGCTGAAATCTGGGCAAAGATGTTGCCAGATATAATTTGAAAGCCGAAAATCACTCCTGGCAGTAGCTGTCATTTTGAGAAGTAGAGGAATTTTACCACATAATGAAAAACATATCTCAAGTTTGACCAGCCTCCTTTCCCACAAGTTCACTGATTTGGTCATACCACACTGCGATGGTCAGGTCTCCCTGGAAGTTACTGACAAAACTCCCATCAGTATTACATGCACAGGCTTTTAGATACAATTAATCTGCCTTTATTCTACCCACTTTAAGCATGGGTATAAACTACTCTAAACTAGTTTGCTACGTTCCCTCTTTATGAGTCTCAGAAACAGCCCAGCCCACCCTAAGGTACTTGTCTAAAAAAAGGGAGGTAAATGGCAATCTGGTGGTACCAGAGTTGACAGTGACTCAGACTAACTTTGAGAAAGTTGAAGCCAGATGAGGTGTATCCTACCTGCACACAGAAGTATCAGGTATTTATTGAACTTTTTCTTTAATATTCATTCACTATCATTTTGGCATGGCCTCTGGTTTTCTAGAAGATTGATTTAAATATAGTTCTTTACCAACAAAGAATTTTTTTTATATTATTCAGTCATTTAGCAAGCATGATTTTTGAATGCCATCCAACTCAGACACAGGAATATGGGCCAATGAAGTAATTTTTTATCTGGTTTTGCAGATTTTTTTCCCCAGTGTAGCTCTGTTAGTGACATGATATTATGTGTTTTGGCATAATCGTCTAATCGAAATACAGTTTGGAGGCTCTTACGCTTTCTTTTTCCAAATTGTTGTGTATTTTTAAAGCAGCATTTTTGAAAGATGCATATTAAATGTATTATAGATAAATATTCCTATTTTACACATGGGAAAGGTAAATTAAGGGACTAAGCATTAATTAAAATCCTACAGTATTAGGTGAATTTTAATCTCTTTCTGTGATATGGAAACACAAACATAAACCAGCAAATTACTAGCTTTCTCTCATATGCTAGGAGAAAAATAAGTTCATCATGAAAACTTTGACAGACAAATTTATGGGTATCAGAAATGTCTGTATTATAATAAATATATCTTAGGATATATTATACCTCTACAGCAGTTCCAGTAATGTCATTACAAG
This sequence comes from Fulmarus glacialis, assembly GCF_000690835.1. NCBI lineage: Eukaryota > Metazoa > Chordata > Aves > Procellariiformes > Procellariidae > Fulmarus > Fulmarus glacialis. The sequence goes on from NW_009231525.1 coordinate 33,992, forward strand.
AGTTTATGAGTACTACAATGCAATCATATTATTAGCAAGAGGAAGTGAAGAGACTGTTGATGAACTGTCTCCATTTTAAGCCTCTGCTTTCAGGTTGCAGATTTCTGAGCTGATCTTTAACTCACTGGTCTCTACAGATTTTACACAAACTGTTCAGGCAGTCTGGAATATGTGGTGGACTAATAGCTGCTTAATGAAAAAAAATCATTTTCCAAGGATGAAGGATTTTAGTCCTGCACTGAAATGTCTGGGGGCAGCAATCTGGCAGATGCAGATGACTGCTGGACTGGGGGCTGTGGTTTCCTATTGCGTGTGCAAGGGTTTCTTTCTCATACATGAGGGTCCATGTATAGCAGAGGGATGACTACCCTGAGGAAACAGCAGAAGGGAATTTTCCCCTGAGGTCCTTGAAGTCCCTCGTAGATCTTCTGAATGATCAGCAAAATACTTTTCCCCCTCTTTCTTGGTTCCAAATAGCCAGGCGGTCCTGCTTTGTGTCAGATGGGACTGCCAAAGGAGCTGCTGCATATGCACCAGCGGAGCACCACGGTTTGTCCTGTTGAAGGTTACAGCCTCAGCAGGGAGAGTAGGGCTGCCAGCCTCAGCTGGGAGAGCTCTGGTCATGTAGGGAGTCTGGGAGGACAGGAGCAGAGGGGAGAAGACCTGCGGTGATGCTTTCTCATATATTAATGCTTATTGTGGGGGGGAGGGTCCAGTTGCGGGATCAAGGTCCAAACTGAGAAACTAAAGTGAGCATGGGATGTGCTTGGGAGAAATTGAAAACATAAACATAACAGGACTAGACAAAGAAATAATTGATGTTTTGTGACACCCAGGCCATGTGAAAAGGCAGGCAAACACATCATTATTTGGATCAGGATTCAACAGCTCTGGTGCAAGAAGAGAGAAAGGAGTTAGCATCATAACCTTAAGGTACATGCTAAATGCTCATTATTTAAATGCTCTGTTTTAAGAAGCCACATGGCCATCAGTACACAATTACATCCATAAACTTGGAAGCAAGTTAAGACAACGTCTGGTTTCTTTTAGAAGCACTGCCAGCTGGGAGTCATTTTGAGCCCTGCCTGTTGCTGGATGCCCTTGGAATTAGATACTAAAATATTAGGCTGTAATAGCCTTGCTGGATATCTGGAATCCTGCAGATTGTATCTCTAGTTTTCTCAAACAGCTATTTTCACTCACCTAGGTTCAAACTGAGGACAGCAAAGCTTTACAGCAGCAGCAGCAAATGTAATGTACCTTGATCTCAAGTTCCAAGCGCTGCCACACTGCTAATAGTTACAACATCAGTGGAAAATAATTGTCAGAAAAGAAGTCAGTGCGGGGGAAAGTCAATGGTATCCATTTAAAGTGAAACATTTCTTTGTAGTCTTTAAAAGAACTGCACTTAGATTATAGTTGATTTCTCAATGAAGAGTTTAAGAGCTGCAATTTATAAACTCATAAAATAAATTCTTACTTTATAGAAAAAAAAAGAAAAATTTTCTATCCAGATGGGGAACTTTTTATAAACTGCCTTTTGGTTCATATACTGTTTGTTGCCTGGTTCAACTGCTAAATCCATCATAGTGAATACAACAAAAGAAAGTGTGGCTATTAAAAAAAAAAAAGTTCATATTTCTGCAGTGTATTGATTTAATTCTTTACCTTACTTTGGGCACATCCCGGGTGTTGCTGTCTTTGTTCACTGCTATACATTTTGATCAGTGATTTATCAGTGCAAAGTGACGTGCAAATTCCTATCAGGTTGTACAGGAGAGTGGAAAAGAGGCTGTCTTATTTGCTTGTTTTAACACAAAGATCCCTGCAGATCCTCCCTCAGCAAGTCCAGCTATAGCTTCCAGTGATAATACAGGTTACCTTTTTGCATGAATTACAAGAAAATTCCACCCAGCAAGCCAGTTAACATTGGAAATACAATAAAAAGTATGTAAAAAAAAAGACTTGCAGTCAATCACTTTCCATCAGTAAAGCCTCAAAGATCAAGTTCCCATTTTCTTAACCTTTGAGTAGGGCAGCTACAGAGACAGACAGACAGAGGGGTTCCTGCTCAGCTTTTTTTCTGCTGCTTATTTTACTAAGAGTGGGTTAAAACAGCCAGCCAAAAACTCAAGGCACAAAGACAGTTAAAAAGTGATGTGTGAAGACAGTTTGTGTGAAATCAAAGGACTGTGTGCCTCTATGGAGCTGCCCATTCCCTGTCTTTATTCTCCATCCGGTGGGACTCAGGTACCCACATTCGTATCAAGACCTCACAAGGACCTGCCCACACAGTTAGATGCCTAATCACCTTTGAAAGTCTGACCATATATACTTATTTTACTTATAATATACTTTATTTAGAGGAGACCTTTGGGGATTTAAGCAGAGAACAGGGGGAAACTACCTTCTAAACCAGAACACTTAGTTCATATTCTCCCTTCTTTTTTCATTCCCTGTTATCTGCAGATGGGGGCTACCTGTCTCTTCTTCCTGTTAACCAATGCTGGCTCAGTGCAGGCCAGAAAAACTCCTACTTTAAAGCTTAAGTTAAAAAAAAAAAAAGTTAAAATAAATCCTCGAAGTTTATAGAAAATCTAAGGCATAATTTACATATCTACAAAAGGCATTGAGATAACCTCTTACACGTAAACTGAAAATCTGTGGCCTTTTTCTTGTCACTGTAAGATTTAACTCTGAAGAATACAAATGTGCAGGATTAAAAACACAACTCTACAACAAATAGTAAATGGCATTATCAATAAAAATGGATAACATGAGCAATACTTTGTCCTCGGTAGAGTGATAACTTGGAAATACACAGTTTCTTCACTGCTGTTTACACACAGAACTTGGAGGAGGCAGATAACTTCTTTTCTAATGGACTATTAGAGGCATCCTTTGCAGGCCATTAGTGTGAAATTAATGAAAGCGTGTCTGTGCAGCAATTAATTTCCTGTGCTTCTGTAACAACAAAGAAAGGAAAGGAAGAGCCATCCTCTTCCCACAGCTGATAGCTGTGTTCCTGTGCCTAAAGCACAGTCTTGGAGGATTGGACTATTTGGGTTCTATTCCCACATCTTCTGTAACATCCTTCATGACCTTGGAAAAATCATTTGATCTATCTGTGCCTTAAATTCCCTTTTCACAAAAGGGAATTAATTACACTTCACTACTTGCAGAGAAGTGTCATTAGGCCTAATTAGTTAATGTCTGTAAAGTGCTTTGAGAGCAATCTTTTGACAGATGATATTCTAAGTGCAAAACATCACAGTAAAAATTTGTAGCAGCCTGGATCAGTGTTATTTGTTTAGCACAAACAATGCTCTTGGCAGTCTAGAAACACTAATCTGTTGTATTAGACAAAGATAAGTTAAAATTACATTTATTTGGGCTCTGATTCAGGTAAATACCAAATCACATGCCTTAATGTAAACACTAGGTACTGAAAATGCTCTATGCATTGTTGTGCATTTAATACTCTTGAACTGAAGTCTTACTCATAATTAGTTTCCCTCACCCCAAATAATTTCTTGATGACTTCCTAAATGTAATGTTTTTAATTGTTTGGATCGTCAGAAAAAGTGGTATAGAACAGGGAAGAGTGATTAGAGAGAGACCAATGTTTGAAACTTCAGGATGTGTGCATAAAAGATAAGATCAGATTTATGCATAGGAAAGATCACTTTGGCAGCATTTTGGAAAAAAAAAAAAAATCAGGGAAGAGATATTTGAAGGCTAGAGTAATCAAGGCAGAGACAGCTGTAAGCTTGCACTGATTATTCAGACCATTACCTACACAAGAGATTGCAGATTTTAATGTTTCAAGAAGAAGTGGTAAGATTTGGATGCATCTTGGAGGTAGTAGAGAAGAAGGAAAAAAGTCAAAGATGAGCGCTCCTCTTGAAGATCTGTCGTGGTTTGACCCCAGACAGCAACTAAGCCCCACACAGCCGCTCGCTCACTCCCCCATGGTGAGATGGGGGAGAGAATCGGAAGGGCGAAAGTGAGAAAACTTGTGGGTTGAGATAAAGACACTTTAATAGGGAAAGCAAAAGCCGCACACGCAAGCAAAGCACAACAAGGAATTCATTCAGTACTTCCTATCGGCAGGGAGGGGGTCCGCCATCTCCCGGAAAACCGGGGGT